>NC_141535.1:193195000-193487500 GCF_021556685.1 Rattus norvegicus
GATGCTCATTTTCCCTGCTGCTCCGTCAGGCTTAGCCCCATTATCCTCATTAGTCTCTGGCTGCACTGCACTCTCCTGGTACCCTCCCAGAGAACCCTCTCCCTTGGACCAGTGGGAGGAAGCGCCCACCCTCATTGGATTCCTTCTGTCCTGGTCGGGCAGACATTCCATATGGGAAGTATAAGTACCTCTCAGGTCAAGTCCTGGGTCCTAAAGCCAGACAGGGTTTGACTTTTCTGAGACTGCCTGAGGGATCAGGATTCCTCAAGCAGAGGACTAGTGACAACCACCAAGTGCCCAGAATAGGATTCCATCCCATACACAGTCTTCACTAGGATCCCAGTGGTGGGTACAGGAGGTGAGCCACACCCTGTGTCTGTGAGCTGTTCCTTCTACAGACGTATTGGGCGTGCACCAACCATTCCATACCCTTCATCCCCACCGCTTGGGGCCAGCAGCCTTTCTTGGGTACCTGGGGTTAGAGGTTTCCTATGTGCTACTGTACTACAAAGCTAATTGGTCCAGACAGGGCTGTGACCTGGCCTTAAGCATAATTGCTCAATAAGCGCTCTGCTGGCCGTGGGTGTTCTTATTTCTGAGGTTGTCCTTTTGCAATAGGCCCTCCCTTGTAGCTTTAGAGGAAAAGGCCTTACGACTGCCTGAGGCTCAGAATAGTAAGACAGTTCCACTCTTCCCGTGACAAGTCCCTTAGCATTCACAAGCCCTGCTGCCTGCTGGGGTTTGCCTGCTGCAGAGTCCAGCTCCCACTGGTGACCACAGCACAGCCTCCCCCTACTCTTGCCTCTTGCTGCAGCACAGAGCTGACTGGGTAAGCCCTCACTGCCCTGTACCCAGCCCTGCACCCCCCTCATTAGTATGCTGTATCTCTCGATGGTATAAATAGCTAATCTTTGCCTTACACAGGAATGAATAGGAAATCATTAGGCAACCAGCTCCTGCACCAGGTCTAAACTCTGCCGCTTCAACACAGGCCCTCGCTCTTCACCACCTCTACCTGACCAAAGAGCACAGATGAGTTTGTCTGCTTCTTCTGTCACCTGATAACACAGAGTGACATTTTTCCCTGGAGGGATATTTTTTGGCCTTCTGGACACTGTCACAATGTTGTATTGTATCCCCTAAATCAGCAACAATTCAGAGAGACCAGGGCCTTGGGGCAAACGAGTGAGCAGACTAGCAACAGATTTGAAGTGTTGGGGCCATTTTGAGGCAGACTTCTTATTTCTTGTGGTCCACAGTGTTCTGACTCTGTTCTCATTCTTGGTCTTGGGAAAGGTCAAGGCTGGCACAGTACTCAAAGATGATCTAGCCCTAACCTAACCAGCTTGCCTTCACCTGCCACAGACAAGCGCTTTAGGACTGTGGGAATCACACGACTTGCCCAGGTGACTGCAGAAGCTAATGAGTAGGAGACCTAGATCTCACAGCACACTCTGTGTCCTTCCGGCCACCGCCCTGACTAGTTCCTCAGAGGGACTTCTCTTGCCCTGTTTGTTTTCCTAACACCCCACTTTTGTCCCAAGGCCCCCATCTTGTCACTGCCTATACAGTGAGCTGCCAAAGGGCACAGAAGGAGGCAATGTCAGCAGCAAAAGCACGATGAAAAGAGAAGCCATTCATCAATGTGCCGTTGTGCTGAGCCAGCTAACCCCCCACTTAAAACCTCCCCATGTGCATAAATATTAATACCTTAAGGGAGAAGGTGGAATATGAGCCACGGAGTCTCGGTCAGGCTGGTCCAATTCCTAGCATATTTTTATGGTATTTGACATATCGTAAAAGCAGCAGCCAGCTCCCACTCAAACCCCATGACCATCTGATTCTCATCTTTATCAGCTGCTTCCTGTACACACACTTTCCTCTCGTGTTTCAGTTGATATCTACTTATTCTGCATGAATATTTTTTTCCTTTCTAGACAAAATCCCTAAGGTCTGAGGGTATCCCTGGGGCTGTATGGACACTCAGAGTGGAGTGATTTCCATGGGATCCACTTGGCCTTGGGATGAAGGCTGGAACTGGAGGACCAGGCGTGTTAAAGCCTTTGGCCTTCTCTGGTCAACACAGACTAGCCTTTCCATCAGTTTTCATGGCCTGAGATGTACTAACTTACATCAGAGGACTCCATGTCTGTCGTTTTAGAGTTTTGTTCCACTGATGCTCTGAACTTGACATAGCCTAGACATCACCAGTGGGCGGCTTTGAGAATGGTTTCTAAGATCTATTGTATATTGTCAACTTAAGACTCAAGGTGATGGGTATGGAGGTGAGCTCGGGAGAAGCAAGAGGACAAACCTAGATGGCTAGAATGTATGGAGTCACGATTGCTGGGTTAGTGATGACCCCTGGGGCTCTCAGCCTTTTGAGGTAATTCTCACCACCTGCTAGAAAGTCCTCAGTTTCCATGTACAATGAGCAGCCCTATCAGGTTACAGGGTGAGTGGTAGGAGTCATCCCGGGTGAGCTGACCTTCTTTTGGTCTGCTTCTCTGAAGCTGGCTAGGAGAAAAATCTCCCAAGATACTTGCCTCTGTCTGGAATGGCAGCCTGTATACTTACAGCCCCCCAGTTCCCATCATTGGGAATGTCATTCTCTCTTTTCAGTGACCCAGTCAGTGTGTTCCAGCCCAGCTCCACACACCCTTGCCACACAAAGTGAGTGGCAGTGTCACCTTGAGGGTGACATGGGAATGGTATTTACTCTACCAAAGCTTAGTGGTGCCCCAGCTGCCTGCCAAGCCTCTCAGTAAGACCACACCCACAATCCTGTTCCCCCCTTCCCGTTTGCTTCCCCAGTTCCAGGCTTCACGGTCAAACACATAAACAAACACGACCCCTCTTTGTTGTTTGATCTTTTTTTTTTTCTTTTTTTTTGGAGCTGAGGACTGAACCCAGGACTTTGTGCTGCTAGGCAAGCGCTCTACCGCTGAGCTAAATCCCCAACAAGACCCCTCTTTAAACTTCTGAGGGTAACTGAGCTTTCTCTTCCCACCCTCAGTTTTAGCCTTACCTTCCCATATCCAACCCAAACCTCACGGTCTAAAATGAGGTTGTTACCCATTGCCTTACCCTATTCCGTGCATCCTCCCCAGGAGACGTCTGTGCTTTCGAGTGACATTAATTTCCTCTTGGTACCTAAGTACTGTGGACTCTTGCAGAGCCACTTGCCTGCACGTGGCCCAGGGGCCCCTGTTGGGAAGATGAGTTCAACTGTACCTGAGACTGCAGGCAGGGGACCTACTCCATCTCAGCCCCTCCATGTTACTGGTGGCTGCTGGAAGTCAGCTAACTCTTCTTTCTCAGCGTGGGGTGGGGGGTAAGAAGAGACCTAATGAGGTCTTTCCTGGAGAAGCAGCAGGGCTATGAGGAAACCACAAATATGGGGTGGGGGGTACTGACCCCCAGAAATAGGCAGACTTACCAGAGAGAACCAAAGAACCTACCAAGGGAGGGGTGAAGAGTCTCTCACCTTTGGCCTGGCACTTACAGGCCTTGTTAGTTCATGGCCTGTGCTTACTTTCTTTCTTTTTTTTTTTTTTTTTTTTTTTTGGTTCTTTTTTTCGGAGCTGGGGACCGAACCCAGGGCCCTGCGCTTCCTACGTAAGCGCTCTACCACTGAGCTAAATCCCCAGCCCCTGTGCTTACTTTCTTATGGTCACCCTGGCCCTCAGAGCTCCTTTTAACTTAGAGGACCAGGTAACCCCCAGGGCTACTGGGAAAACCCAAAGAAGGGCTGGGCTCTACACCTGGGCAGTTGCGAAGACAGAACGTGTGTTAGTAGCCAGGATCAAAGAGAAACCTAAAGGGGACAATTCAGAAGCCAGTGGAGGTGGACACAGATGGCTGCCCCCAGCCACCCCAGCACCCTGGCAAGCCTCCTTGAGCTCCATCTGTGCCTCTGGAGTCTGTGCCTCTAGAAGCCTCTGTCTGACTGGACGAGCGAAGGCTACCTGTGTGGAGAGAAGTCATCTTTGTTCCCTCTGCACCAGAAGAGCCAGGGGCTCCATCTCTCTCCTGGAGTCATGGTTGAGTCATCTGAGTGACACATTGGGCTCTGCCAACTTCAGAGGAGGAAAACAGCTCTGTGGTGTGTCATGACAATGTGAGGCACATTTCTCTTCTGGAGAAGTTGGGGACAGGGCTGGCTTTGTGACTCGAGGCACCGGCTTGGAAATGCCGCCCCCACACCATCAGCAGCGGTCTCCAGCTGAGTCACTCCCAAGGGCCCTGTGAGGAGAGCAGCATTGGAAAGAGCTCTGCCTAGCCTGCCCTGGATCAACACATTCAGTCAGCTGCTGCTGAGAGGTGGCTGGCAGCAGGGAAGTGTAGGGAAGGACACAGAGCAGCCAGCACAGTGCTCAGAGGCCACCTTGGGTGTGGGAGCTCCCTGCAGCTAGCAAGCTGAGGCAGGACAGGCTGTGTTAGCATCATGCAGGCTGGTTAAGGGGCTGGGTGGCTTTCAAGGGGAAATTATGAAGACCAAACTTTCTTCCTGTTTCTAGTGCTTTAGGATAGGATTGCTCTATGCCAAGAAAGCAGGCCGTGGATGCCTTTATAATTCCGTCTTGCTGACAGGGCGATTCTCTCTCTCTCTCTCTCTCTCTCTCTCTCTCTCTCTCTCTCTCTCTCTCTCTCCTCCTCCTCCTCCTCCTCCTCTTCCTCCTCCTCCTCCTCTTCCTCCTCCTCCTCCTCCTCCTCCTCCTCCTCCTCCTCCTCCTCCTCCTCCTCCTCCTCCTCCTCCTCCTCCTCCTCCTCCCAACCCAGGGCTGGGCAGACACCCAACTCCCTTCAGGGAATTAGTATACCCTAAGGAAAAATATTCCAACCTGATTTGGAAGGTTTTTGTTTTGTTTTGTTTTTTAAATCAGAGAAACTCTGGCTGAACTCTGTTTCCATTTGATGAAATAGGAAAGAAGAGTGAACACGAGGGCAAACACACACATGCACGCATACACAGGCATGTGCATGCACACACACACACACACACACACACACACACACACACACACACACACACACCCTTCACATGTGTACCACATTGAGGAATCAATGAGAGAGCCTCATTCTCTCACAGTGAGAGGGAGTCTAGCCCATTTCACTCTCTCCTCCCAGGAGACCCCAGCCACCCCACAGTGGTTTTGTTCTTGTAATGAAGTTCATTTGGAAGAAAGGAATATCTAGGGGACCTTGTGTCCTGGAAACTGGTCATCTTCTTAATAGCCAAGAGTGTGGTTTTAAGCTTCACGCTGCATCCACAGAGGTTGGAATCTCAAAGGTGCTTTCAAAGGAGGATAAGATTACCCTCCCCCATCTTAACCACAGGGTGCGAAGGAGGCCAAAGTCAACCAGGAGGCCATATCCAGGATTTTTGAGGTCTGGGAAGGATTTTGGTATGGGGGTAGACTCAGCACCAAGAACCTTTGGTGACCATGATTCTGAGCCTGCTGTGCAGGGCTTGAAGCTGTCCTTGCTTGTGTGGCCTCCACCAAATAGCATCCTCGATTCCCTCAGTAACCAGGTATGGAAAACAACCACTCCACAGGCCTAAGAACGGAGCACAGAAAACCTCGGAGAAAAAGAGGGGCGTTCACAGGTTATGGTCACCGTTCATTGCTCCTGAATCTAACAACATTAATACCTAATATGTTTATAAAGAACTTTCCAAATGCATTACCTCATTTCACCTGCTCAATACAGAAAGAAATCCATTTTATAGATGAGACGAGCTGGGGGAATTCCCTGGAGCCAAAGAGCTTTAAAGCAGAGAAGCAAAACCGAGATCAGTTTCTCATTTGTTTATTTATTCAGTCATAAAGCCTTACTCAATAGCCCAGGCTAGCCTGGGTCTCACCATATCATTCAGGTTGGCATGAAACTTGCAACGATCATCTTGCCTCAACCCCGTAAGTGCAGTGCTGGTAGCTATGGGTCCCATACCTGGCTGGATAGCTTAGGTGCTATAAAACTCGAATGTATTTGTATCTTCCTTTGCTCAAGGTAGATCGACAGTTACATACCTATTTTAGATATTTTGGAAAGAAAGAAAGAAGAAGGAAAGAGAGGAAAAGAAGTGAGGAGACAGGAAAAGGTAGACAGTATTTGTCACAAAATCCTCCATTGTTAAAATGTCATGTGAATGCTCTAGAATGTTCAGACCTGTGACGTCTCCAGAATTAAGTAATTCTCAAAAAAGAAAAAATGCTCGGAAGGCAAGCCTGGAAAGGTGTCTCTTCAGTTGAGGACATTTGCTGTTCCAAAGAACTGGAGTTCAGTGCCCAGTACTCATATCGGGCAGCTCATAACTCCCTGTGACTCCAGCTCCAGGGACTCTGACACCCTCTCCTGGGCTCTGCAGGCCCCTGCACACACATGGCATATGCACACATGCACACATGGACAATTAAGAATGCTGAAAGAAAGGTAATGATGTATTATGAAAAGCAGAAGAAAGGAGGTGGGCAGGGGGGAGGCTCAGAAGTAGGGCAGTGAGGCCAGGCTGGTGGCCAATGTAGGCCATGGCTACTGTTCCCTTGTAATCAGAATTCTGAGATGTTAGGCCATTGGTCTCCTCTCACCAGATGATAGAGATGAAACCTTCCCAAATTCTATCTGGAGGGTCTCCTAGGACCTCACAAGGAACCACCTCCAGCCAGATAGCTTCAAGCTGAACCGTGCCTGTGGAGAGGGTAGCTTGAATCGACTTTTGGGCTTCTTTGTACCATGCAACTCTTGAGTATCTTCTCAGGGACACAGCTCTGAGTCCTGAGGAGCCAGCACTGTCTCTCTTTCCCAAGCTGGGCCAACTATTTGTGATGTAGATAATCCAGGAACAGGGATCACATCTCGCTCTCAGTAACAGCAAGGCAACAAGACAACCTTATGTTTCTAGCGCACTGCCGAATCTACAATATCTTTTTACCTGTATTGTTTCCCTTAATCCTTAACAAATTTTTATACAAGGCATTATCCCAGATCTGCAGATAGAGACAATTAAGCCGAGAGAGACTGGGTTGTCTGAGCATGCAGGGAAATAAGAACTTTCATTTATTTTCTTGTCACTTTGTAGCTAGCGCCCAAGACAATAGCAAGATTAAAGATGTGCTTAAAGCCTCATGCAACAGTAGCAAAAGAATATCAGATGGAATCCTGCTGGAGGCTCCAGACTCCAGGCACGCCCTGTTTCCACACACTGCTGACTGGAGGCTTTACATTTGACTTGAAGCATCTGGCAGCTAATGCAGAGAGGGAAACGCAGGCATGGAATTCAGCATCCATTAAGTAAAATAAACCAGGTGCTAGAAAATAAATGGTCCTAGAACAGGAGGCAATGGGAAAAATAACACATCAGCATGGGGCAGTTCAGAGCTCAGCTTTTGAATTCTGAAACTATTCATCTCATTACGACTCAGTTTCTTCATCTGTGAAATGGGAGTAATCATAGCCCCAAATCATAGCCTCAAATTAGCAAAGTTTCAAGCCAGCTAGAGTGAAACCCTTTCAATAAACCAAACAAAAACAAAAGAATTTTGTTTGTTGGGCACGTGGTAGCACACATCTGTAATCCAGGTGATGGGGAAGTTAAAGCAAAAGAATGATGGCAAGGACAAGGCCAGGACAAGGCTAGGACAAGGCTAGCCTAATCTACATACAAGTTCCATACTAGCCAGGACTGCACAGAGAGACCCAGTTCAAAAAAAAAAAAAAAAAACAAAACAAAACAAAAAAACAAACAAACAAACAAACAAAAAAACAAAAAAACAAAAAACAAAAAACAAAAAACAAAAACAAAACCCAAAAAACAAACAAACAAAAATCATGTATTTGTCACACAAACTTATAAGCTGGGTTTGAAGAAAGTTTAAATTTCATATCACTGTCATCATAACTAATTACTATTATTACATGTATGTATAGCATATGTGTGGACCTACATGTATTGGGGACAGGTATGGAGGTCAGAGGGATAACATTGTGGGGTTGGGTCTATTCTTCCAGCTTTACATGTTTCTGAGATCAAACAGGTTGTTAGGCTTGTGTGGCAAGGGCTTTACCCATTGAGCCATCTTGTCAGCTCGAATGAGCTAGGTTTTGAAACTTGGTCCAGACCAAGCTGGCTTTCATCTTGATCCTCCATCCTCAGTGCTGGGATTAAAGTGTCCCTAGACACCATGCACTCCCCAAATGAGATTATCATAAAGAGATTTTTTTATGAGTCTATGGAGATGGTTGAGATTCCAGAAGCAATGGACTTTCGATAGAGTATGGAATGACCAGTAACCCTCAGTGTGAACCTTACAGAGAACCAGGCTGGTTTGGCATAAGGGTTAAAGAAAGGGACTTGTGTTGGGCTGCCTGGATTGGAGCCACACCTCGCTAAAATGAGTTAAGCAGGCCAGTTAACTCAGCATCCGTTTGTCTGCTCTTCTGAAAGATGTGGGTAAGGAGAGTCTCTGTAAAGTTGTGTTGGGCGCTGCAGGAAAGAACCCACAGCAGGTTCCTTACAGCCTGCCCAGAGCAAGCCTCAGGTAAACACGGGCTGTGAGCAACACCTTCCCTAGCTTGTGGGCCATCTCCTTTCTGTGTCTGAGGCAGGCAGACCCTGTGCTCCAGGCCACTCGACCTCCCTGCCACCCACCCATCCGGCTTACTTCTTTGAATGTCCTCTGAAGCCCCAAACTCTGACCTCACATTGACAAATGTACATTAGGGCCAGAAAATAAGCAAAGAGGTTCCAACACAGGAACTCCATCTAGCATCAGATCAGCTGGGCTGTCGAACCCTCAACGCTTCCTTCTAAGGTATAAACTGAGAAGGAATCTTTGTCATCTTCAACACCAACTACCGCAGATAAGTCTTTACTCTGAATCTACACACTGTGGAGATGCCAGGCTCACCCACACAGTCTTTAGAGATGGTCAGTGAGATCCAGTTGTTGTAAGCTGGAATAGAGCAGAGTCTGGGGCATGGTCATAGATTTATAGGGAACCACCACCACCACTCCCCTTCCCCCAGTTCCAGAATGTGTGATTTCCCCATTGCTGGGCTTTGAAGGAAGAGACTGTGCTCTCCTTGGAACCAGTTAACCCTACCCCCTTTGTGCCCTTGCCTCCTAGAGGAAGAGTTGCCTCAGCTGACACTGACAGGAGACTGGCTGAGTCTGTGTGAGAGGAGAAGCAGATGCTGGTGGAGGAGCTAAGAAGAGGTGATTGAGGAAATCCTGGTGGCTGTGTGGGAGGCCAGGAAATGCTGGGCTTGACTTAGGAGAGGAGCTGTAGGGAAAACCAGACTGCCTCCCAACAATGAGAACCCTAGGAATAGCCAGCCTGCAGGCCAGGGTATAGCCTGCAGAATGTCTTACCTTGATACCAGGTAGGGCTAAGTATTCCATGCCCCTTCCGGGCAGAGGAACCTCTTCTGAGAGATAGAAGGAAAGATCTGAAATCTTCCAAGGAACTCATGCAGCCCTGCCCTGCCATAGCTCTGAGGTGTCTCCACCTGCAACTCTGGAACTAGGGAAGCTGAGCCTTGAAAATTCTCCATGGCTGCTCCTTTCTCCACCCCCAATCTCCTTCCAGCCTGAGCCTCATTCCTTCACTACTCTGCCCCTGAATTCAGTGCCTGGAAAGAAGGAAATAACCATTTGTGTCACCTGCTCACCAGTGGGTACCATTAACTGGCTCTGGCAGAACACGCGGCCTATAATTTTTGGAGGCGTTACAATAATGGAGCTAATTTGGCATTTCATCATGTCCTCTCGGGCAGGCTCACAGGAGGGGGAAGGGAGGCCTGGGGCTTGCTTGCTTCAGAGCAAGTTCTCAGTGAGGAGCCCTATCCTTTTGGTACCTTCAGGATTCTAAGCCCTTTCTGTCTGTCTTTATCTTCCTCTGCTGCACCAACCACTTGTCTCGCCCTATCTTCCACCTAAGAAACCCCCCTGCCCTGCCCCACCCCCAACAAAACAGCTGTTCCTTCCTCTCCCGTGTGCTGGCACACGCACAGGACACACCTGACCCCACAGGGCAGGCAGATGGGACAGCTACCCAGGGGTACAGAGCCGCCACCTGAACTAACATGGCAGGAAAGCAGGAAGTTTACAAACCACACACTTGCTGCCTAGGAGAGGTGGTTTGCCCCTGAGCAGCTGGTCAGGCCCTCCCTGTGGCTCTCTCCTACACTTCAGAACCAGGGCCTGGAACACCTGCCCAATAGAGAGAGACCTCAAGCATGACAAGCATAGCCCATGGTCAGAGAGCTGCAGAGGAGTGACTTCTAAGTTACACTACTGGGAAATAGAAGCTCGAACCCCATGAGCATCTGACCAGGTCATTTATACCACCTCCCTTGTAGTTTACTCTGCGTCCCTTCCCTTTGAATAAATAAAAGGCTACTCAGCAAACCCCAAGTCGCAAGCTAATTGTTAACAGCTAACTGTGAGTGTAAGTGAAAGCCACTCAAATGCTGGAAAATTTTAAAAGCAAGGAAACAGTTTCTTTTGGAAAAAAAACTAGATGAGTAAACACAGATACAGGACCCAAGAGCCGTGATGTATGCCTGTAGTCCCAGCAGTTACAGGAGGATCGGGAACGGAAGGTCATCCTCTGCTACATAGTGAATTTAAGGCATCTTGAGCTATAGGAGACCCTTATAAAACAAAAGGAAAAGAAATAGATACAGGTTTTTAAAAGCACAGTGGCACAGTTACAATGAAACAGTAGATGGTACCTAGGTGAAAAGGGCACAAGCATTCTTGGAAACCCTGGCTAGGGTACCAAGGGATGGCTTTCTGTTCTTCAGGGTGTCTGAGAAAGTGGGATGTGTCTTTTGATCTAAGACTGGAAGAGCTGATTGATTACTTGTCCCTTGCTGCCTAGGGATGTGACTAGTGTTGTCTTGTTTAGGACTACAGAGATCTCACGTTAAGGGAATGAACTCTAAGAGTTTGACATCTTCAACTCTCCCAGGAAGCCAAGTAGGGATGGCAGACTCTGTCCTTGTCCCACATCGAGACCTAACAAAGCAAAGTCCAGATCTGTGGGAGACAGGGAAGCGACACTTGACTTGCCCAGAGCTTCTTCACTGATGGGTTTCTTGCCACAAGGCTGGTAACTGCACCTCAGCAGCTCAGGTGGGGAGACCTGTGCAGTGTTCCAGGGCCTCCCACGCAGCTGCTACCTGGTACTCCAAGCTCAGACTCAGGGGTGCTGCCTGCTGCTAGAAGCTTCTTCCTGACTTCCTTGAAAATGAGGCAGTGACCACAGGAGCAATTCAGCATCTGAGAAAATGATCATGTCCCGTATACTTCTCGTAAGAAATGACAGGCTGAAGCCAGAGTGCCACGCTGCCGCTCAAGGGAACAGGAGAGCCCTCTCAAAGTCTGTAACACAGCAAGACATTGAACTAGTCTCTCACAAAGGAGAGACAGGCAAAGGCAGGAAGAGGAGGACAAAGCCTAGAGCTACTTGCTTCCAGAACACCCAAAAATGTCACCTCCCTGGGCCCTTAGCATCCATGATTGTCAATAACCTGGGACAGAGGAGGGGTGAAGGGAGCTGAAACCTGGGCCCTAGCGAAGGCTGGCAGGGATGACGAACAGCAGGCCTTCAGAGATGATGTCTGAGACCAAATCCAAATGTACCACTCAGGCCTTAGTTATTTAACTCCCGAGTCCCAAGACAAGGTGCCCATGAGAATGGGATCCTCAGAAATGGACTGAATACATATTCATTTCTCAGCGTGGTCTCTAGCTGATGCTCCACAAATGTAAATTCTCTTTTTGACTTTGACTTTTATCATTTAAGAAAATGGTAAGAGGAAGTAGAAGAAACTTCAAAATACTAGCCAGACTGTCCTGACTCAGTGGTTCTTAACCAGTGGGTCACAACCCCAGGGGGTGTCCAGCAACCCTATCACAGGGCATCACCTAAGACCACTGGAAAACATAGATATTTACATTATGATTCATAATGGTAGCGAAATCACAGTTATGAAGTAACAATGAAAATAACTTTATGGTGGGGTCACCATAGCATGATCTATGTTAGAGGGCCACAGCACAGGGAAGGTTCAGAACCATGGCTCTAACTAGTGGCAATAGTTGTCAGTTCCTGACTTCCCTAGCTCTTGCTGGAACACAGAATCCTGGACTCCGGTAGGAGGCTATTCTGATCAGCTCCAAATGCTCCCCACATTGTATCAAAGAAGCACACCTGGGAATTATCATACTAATTAAATCATTAATTAAACATCCCATTCTCTTGCTAAAAATGAACTCCCCATGGTACCCTGTGGGGCACAGGTAGAGGCCCAGGAAAATACAGAACAAGCTGCTCCGGGTGGGCCAGGGCCAGCCACAGCTTCAATCATTAGTGCTCCTGGTAAACCCAACCAAGGAGAGGCTCATCCATCACTCCTCTCTGCCGTGGTGTCTGATGCCTTTGGTTGCATTGGACCATGTTCTGTACAGCAGTGATCCCAACAGTAATCTGGCCTGAGCCAGCAGCGGAAGCTGGTCTCTCTCTTTCCCTATAAACTGAGGGTATGTTCATCAATAACATATTTGTTTGTGCACCTAGACCCTTCCTTCAGAGACTCTGATTCAGTGGTTCTTAGATTCTACCTTAGGAATCAACCCCTCATGCCTTATACAACAATAACAACAAGAAAGCAATAAATAAAACCATTTCATGTGTGTGTGTGTGTGTGTGTGTGTGTGTGTGTGTGTGTGTGTGTGTGTGTGATGTCTATTGGCATGTGCATGTCGTAGCATGTATGTGAAGACCAGAGGACAAGAGGACAACTTTGTGGAATTATTTCTCTTGCCTTCCACCTTTTCTTGGGTTCCAAGTTTACTGGATCATCAGGTTTATACAGCAAGTGCCTTTACCCTCTGACCCATTTTCCCAGCCCTAAGTTCCCACTTCTTGAAGTGACCTTCATGCAGAAATCATGCCTCTGGTGAGAAACACCTGCAAGGCTCTGCCTGGAGACTTTCTCTTATCCCGTGCTCCCAGGGAGACGAGGGCCACGGTAAAACAAATAGCTCTTCCAGTCACTGACTCTATTGATTTTTACTTTACAGTGCTTAGAGATTGAATCCAGGGTTTTTCTAATGCCAGGCAAGTGCTCTACCGCTGAGCTGCATCCCAGCCTTCTATCAACTCTTCTCTCTGTCACTTTCGTAGCCAGGCCCGAGCCCTGCAGTGTGGACTTGCTCACTGGTACAGCATGTAGTATATACTAGGCACTGTGCTGGCTCAATACTGGGAATACAGTGGTAAAGAAAGCATAGGGTCAGGACCAGGATGAGGACAATGAAATGGCTGGAGGGGAGACATCTAGGGGACAGCCATTCTCTGGGCTTGCATGAAACTAAGAGTGAGTATCTCATTCAGCTTCATTTTTATCACTTTCCTCTCTCTTACCCTGGTAAGCCCCTGTCCATTAGAGAGAGAGACACCAGAAGGAATAGAGTGTGCAAAGTCCAGAGGCAGGAAGTCCAGAGGCAGGAAGTCCAGAGGCAGGAAGTCCAGAGGCAGGAAGTCCAGAGGCAGGAAGTCCAGAGGCAGGAAGTCCAGAGGCAGGGAGTCCAGAGGCAGGGAGTCCAGAGGCAGGGAGTCCAGAGGCAGGGAGTCCAGAGGCAGGGAGTCCAGAGGCAGGGAGTCCAGAGGCAGGGAGTCCAGAGGCAGGGAGTCCAGAGGCAGGGAGTCCAGAGGCAGGGAGTCCAGAGGCAGGGAGTCCAGAGGCAGGGAGTCCAGAGGCAGGGAGTCCAGAGGCAGGAAGTCCAGAGGCAGGGAGTCCAGAGGCAGGAAGTCCAGAGGCAGGGAGTCCAGAGGCAGGAAGTCCAGAGGCAGGAAGTCCAGAGGCAGGAAGTCCAGAGGCAAGGGCAGAGCTAGAAATAGCCTGGTAGCATGCTGTTCCATGGTGGAGAGCATACAGCAGCTGCTTTCATGGCACCCACCAGGAAGCAGAGAGCCTGGCATGGATATAACCCTCGATGCTTGCCCCTTAACAATGCGCGTCCTCCAGCCCCCTCCTAAATGTTACACATACTCCCACGAGTGCCACTACTCTTTATGGTCACTATGGGGGTCACTTCACATTCGAATCACAGCGTGAGGGAAGCCATTGGAGGGTTAAGCAGGGGCAGAGGCAATCCTCTCTGCACTTTGAAGGGTATTCTGGCACCCAGGTGGGAATAAAGGGAAGCAAGGAGGTCAGGTAGGCATGGGTGCATGTGCCTTGGCTTCCTGTGGCATAAGAGATGGGAGAGGTAAGCAGCTTGAGATGAGATTTGGAGACAGAGTTTGCTCAACTTGGTAAAGAACTCAGTGTAAAGAAGAGAAGAAGTCGGGTTCCGGATAGTTTCTCATTTCTGGCTTGAGCACTGGGGCAGATGGCAGAGCCATTTACCACCAAAGAGAAAAACAGGAAACATGTAAATGAAAGCTAGGAAGACCAGCTTTGAGCATGTGTGAATGCTAAGGTTTCTGTGAGATAGCCATGAAGTCGATTCCATGCTATTTCTATCAGCCTAGAGCAGTGGTTCTCAATCTTCCTAAGGCTGTGACCCTTTAACACAGTTCCTCGTGCTGTGGGAACCCCCAACCATACAGTTATTTTTGTTACTATTTCATGACTGTTATGACTCATAATGTAAATACCTAATATGGTCCTGGGTGACTCTGTGAAGGGGTGGTCAACCCACAAGGGGGTCTTGATCTACAGGTTGAGAATTGCTGGTCCAGAGCCTAGGAGTGATGTTTGGAGGACCCATAAACCCAGGAGCCATGACAGTGGTGATGGGTGTTAGCATCATACAAGCCTGAGGGGAGAAGACTTCCTAGGTCTGGGTAATGATGAACCCAGAGAGAAGAGGCAAAGTCTCTGGCAAGAGCCACAGAGGAGCTGGGCAGGAGTAGCCCATAAAATAGGAAGGGACCAGAGAAGGTTCAGCAAAACCAAGAGGTTCTGAAGTGAGAGCAACAGAAGATTGATAAAAACCTACACCTTCAAGGTGCTCAGCCCGGATTCTCCAAAGAGACCCTGGAGTGAGAGAGGCTGCCAAGCACACACCTTTGTCTTAGACAAGAGCCCTGACTGTTTGCCTCCACCAGGCAACTGTTTGCAGAAACACTGCCAAGCCACCCTAGGGGAACCATCTACCTGGACATCTGTTCTCCTGCAGAGAGACCCTGTTATCACAGCCCAGCAAGGGACAGAGAGCTGCGATGATCTCTCACTGCTGAGATGCCACCTTCTTCCCTGGGATAACTGATGGCTGTCTGACAGCCACCTGTCAGGACAAGGTGCAGGCAAGAAATGAAGACAGATTCTCCTCATTAGCATCATTAATTTGCTGTTTACTCCTCCCTACCAACCCCGTATGTCATTAATGAAATACCAGTAGCGGGAGCAGATCCGAGGGGAAGCCTCCTGCCCTGGCCTCTCTTGGACAAAGCATCTTGTCCTAAAGACCCTGGCTTTAGCAGGCATTACCTCCAATCCTAGAACTCTCCCAAACTGTGCTCTCCTCAAGCCTCCTTCCTCCCATACGCTATATCCCTTCCTCCCATCTCCACCCACATTCTTGAAGTCATTAGGAAAAGAGCTGCCTCCCCGGTGTGATTCTGACCCACGTCTTGTCTAAAAGTGTTTGGAACTCTGACCCTCTTGCCAACGGCAGGTTCAAAGGAGAGGCTGAGGGAGTTTTCTAGGTGTCCCTCATGATGTCCAGATACTCAAATATTTGCTCCCTACTGATGTGTTTTAGTCTCCCTGTGGGTCCCCTGAGATCAAGCATAGTCTGGGTGACCTCGCTCTTGCTTCTTGTATCTCTGCTCCCTGTGACTCATTAGCTCCTCCCCAGCCACCCCAAGCTCTTGGCATCCACACTGTAGCAGAAGCGAGAGTATCGAGTTCCTTTAAGGCACCTCTGTTCTAACTATCATTTATTCATAACACTGCAAGGGCTTTGGGGGCAGAAATGCACTTGTGAGAAAAAGCAAGCAGGGAATTCTGAACAAACAGAACCTGCCCCAACATCCAGCAGGAAGCACCAAGCATCTAGAGCCAGCAGCACAACAGATACTGCCCATCTTTCCACCTCTGCCACCCTCGGCTCTCTTGTTGGAGCCTTGGAAACCCAGGCTTGAGGGGATGCAGGGAATCAAACTCTCCCCACCCCGGGGGCCCAGTGCTCACAGCAGGTGTCCCCAGTTGGCACCCTGGGAAAGAGTTCCCACCTCCTTGGCTCTCTCTCTCTGCAGGAAGCCAAGCCAGCCATGCGGGTGTGGGGCGTTCCAGGTGTCATTCACTCCCCCTCCACCAGACCCGTCATCCAGTAAGCGCTATATCCCATTGCTTTTATCTTACAAATATCCTGCCTCTTCATTATGGCACGTGTCACACTTGTCCCTAGCATGAGAACACACCCTCAAAACAGGCCAAGAGGCCAGGGAAGATGGCCCAGGAGGTGGTAACAGCACAGCTGGCCTAGAAGAACGAGTGTCATCATCAGAAGCAATGAGGCTTCATTTCAGGCAGAGGAAAGAAGGTGACAGCATTGAGGTGCAGAAGATCTGGGGGAGAGTTTGAGGAGGGGAGATGAGGCAGTTTGGTACAGTGCTGAGAGTGTGGGCTCTTGTGCTTCACATCCTAGCTCTGCCTGGGGTCACTTGTTTCATCTTTGACATCAGTGTACCCATGTAGGAAGAGCCTACGTGTGTGCGTGTGTGTGTGTGTGTGTGCGTGTGTGTGTGTGTGTGTGTGTGTGTGTGTACCTGTGAAGGATTATTCAGCCTCTGGGAATGCCTGAGAGGGATTGTCTTGATTGAGTTAATTGATATGGAAAGACACACATCTCAACTGTGAGTGGGACCACTTCTGGGACATGGATCCTGGATGCCATGTGAAGTGAGCTGAGCACTGGTACGTACACATTGCTCTCTGTTTTTTACCGTGGATGCCGTGTGATCCGCTGCCTCAAGATCCTCATGCCGTGACTCCCCTGCCAGGATGGATTACAACCTTGAACTGTGAGCCAAAGTTGTCCTGCCTCCCTTAAGTTGCTTTTGTCAGGGTCCCTCATTATAACAACAGGATAAATAACTGAGATGGGTGGGTATCAACAGTTCCTATCCCACAAGGCTTTTGTGTGATGATGGAGCTTGATGGGCATTTAGGACAGAATGGCGTGCAGTTAGTTCTCTAGAAACATTCTGGTTTTGTGGTTGAGTGTAGGGCAACTGGGGGGCAGGGTAGTGGAAGGAAAATGGTGGAGGCTGGCAAGGAAGCAAGGGCTGGTTCAGGAGAAAGCTCAGTGCCGTTTGATTCTGCGGACAAGTAGTCTTCACCCTGGCCCCTAGAAGCTCCAAGGGCATCATTGGAGGCTGAAGGTGGAAGCCCTGGACCCCGTGTCAGACCCAGTGTTCTGTTGTGTGTATTTGAGCTTCTGAATAACACTTCACTTGAAGAAGAGGTTACGCACGTATGCAAAACACATGTGAAACGGGGAGTCATTGAAGATTTTTCACCAAGAGAGGAACAGCACTCCAGAAAGGATGGATCTGATGAGCGGGCGGAGGGCGTGGGAAGGTAGCAGAAACCCCAGAGACAGTGTGGGTCAGAACAGACAGTGCCGTGGAAAGGGGGTGCACTTCAGGGTCTGGGGAGACAGAGGAGGAAGCCAACAGGGCGTCAGTGAGACCACGTGGGAATCGTGTTACTCTCCCGTCTCTCTGGGCCCCATTCTTTACATACCTGCTGTAAAGGTCCCTACCTGCTTCCATCCCTCCAGGGACCCTGCTTTTCATGAGGATGATGCCTGGAGACCTCCCCCATCTCTCCACAGCCCCTCCCCGCCTCTTTCTCCTTCTTCCTTCCTTGATACATGAAGGACAAAGCCACCCACATCCCCTCTCTAAGCACCTGGCCATAAGCTCCTGACCTCCTGACCTTTGTTCAAAGCTGCTCTGTGTGTTACCACCTTCCACCCCCTTCCCTGTCCTCCTATCACGTCACTGGCTCCCCCGTGCCTGTGGTGACATCATCTATCTTTGTCTCTGTTCCCTACAATGGATGATTTAGTTTTGTCTCATGGTCTTGCTCCCTACCTGCACACACACTCAGTAGCTGAGATGAATAGAGACCCTGATAGGGGTGGTCTTTAGTGTGGTGTCTGGGGAGAAGGCAACAGTAACGAATGAGTTGGGAACAGAAGGAACAGATGTGGAGTCTCTCATCACCTGAAGAATCAAGGGCAAAGGCTCATGTATGGGCCAGGAGACTCAGGGATGGGCCCTGTTCCTGTCCCCACCATCAAGGCTGCTATCTGTCTCCATCCTCTCCCTTGCCACACCCTCTGGCCTTACAGAACGTTTCATGTCCCACTGTGTCTTCATGCTCTGCAGATCCACATGCCTGCAGGGTCTGGCATCCATCTGCCAACAGATTCCTTTCATTCACCTCTTTAGATCTTGTCAAATGTCACCCCCTCTGTGGAAGCCTGCCCTGAAACTTTTACCTGAGTCTAGTGCTCTCTCTACTTTCCCACATCTGGCCCACAGCTCTGTTACTGTGCCTGCATTATTACACAACGCAGCACCGACTGCCATCCTCTCCTCCGTCTCTGTCTGGAGACCACGACGTTTCTATAATAGTAATAATTACAACAGCGAATCCATACTGAGCACTTACTCTGTGCTAAACACTAAGCCAAGCATTTTGCATGAATCACCTTATTTAATCTTTTCAATAACCCTAGGAGGTAGTTGGATATTAGCCCCAAGTCTATGAAGGGTTGCATAAGTTGTGTTACTCATGAATCAGAGCTAGAACTTGGTCCCAGAGCTGCCTCATCCAAAACCATATTCTCATCTACCATCCATCAGGCCCTGGGCTAGACATGAGAGGTCGGGTAAGGAAGCCAGGCCCCATCCCTACTCTCCAAGGGCTACAGAGGCGGGAAACACAAGCATTGATCATAGCATCCCCAACTTAGTGTTCAAGTTATGAGTTGTGACTCATGCTATGAGGAAAAAGGCACAGATACCAGGGGTCTCAGCCTGTTATGGAAGGTCCAGCCTCCATATCTGACTCATGAACAGGCCTCAGCCCTAAACTGCAGGCCTGAGCAGAGGGATTATTCACTGCATGTTTCTTTATCCATCAGAGACAATTTGGCTTCTGTACTCCCTTCCAGGCCCCCTTGGCCCAAAGTAACTTAACAGCACTTCCTGGGTAGTGTCTCCAAGAGCCTTTTAGGTCTCCTGTGGCTCTCCTGAAAGTGTAGCGGATGCTTCTCTGCTGATGATGAGAGATTCAGACAAGCTACTTAATGACTAAGAGAGTAGAAGTATCTGTAAGAGATGGGGAAGCATCATTCTTGCTTTGCTTGGCCTGGATTCCCCAGCCAGACTCAGGGCATTGACGCCACTCCTTGCCTGATTAGGAAGCAGTGTCATGAGCCCTGGAAAACAGCAGAACATTTAGGAGCAGTGAGGGCTGAAGGAGAGAGAGCGTTTAGACTGCAAAGCAAGGATGCTAGGATCCTCGAGATGGTCAATGGTCACAGTTCAGCATTCTTGGACCATCTCAGCAGGTAATAGTTGATAAATTAGATTCTCTAGTGTGAACTCTTAGGTCTTGTGGCTTACAGAATAGACCATCAAGTACCATACTTTCTTTTCACTGGTGAGAATTCAGAAATGTAAAGTGACTTGTTCAAGATCTCACAGATAACACATAGCAGAAGGACTCAAAGCCTGGGTCTCTTGGTTTGTGGTTCACTATTTGTCCCAGTCAGCACACTGTAGGATTTACCACCACCACCACCACCACCACCACCACCACCACCACCACCACCACCACCACCACCACCATCTTCCTCACCCTCAACCTCATCCTCATCATCTACTATGTCTAGGCTTATGTTAAGTGCATCAAGGGGTGGAGCCTATGAAGGCAACATTGCTATGGATATGCCCTCAGAATCTTGCAACCCAGGCACTCTGGACCTTGAGGCCTGAAGCATGCTGCTCTTATGGGCAGAAACATTGGTGGGTGGGAGACAGGCTGCACTTAGGACAGGTTTCTCCAGAGGCCAGTTTTCTGCTTCCCCTCCATGGCGGCAGGCCCACCACCTCCCATCCTCAGCCAAGACTTGGAGCTAGCCACTAGCGAGTTGAGACCAGACCCATCAGCCGCTAGGTTGGTAGAAGGGGTGGAGCTGCTCTCTGCCACTTTGTGGACTTCGTGACCTCTTCCACACTGGGAGCTCATTACTAGTCTGCCCTAAGGCGGCCTCTGACACCAAGTGGAGATGAAAGGGTAAGGCCCTGGCTGGTCTGCAGCCCCTGGCACCGCTGGTTTTTATTAAAGGCCAAAGTCTCAAAAACTCCTAATTAGGATAAAAGGCTGGAAAGATGTGTAGAATTGGGTAGAAACCTGTGACAGAGGTCAGAGGGAGAGAGTGAGCTGTGGCCCACCAGGTAGGACAGCCCTGGCTGTGGCTGGCTGTGACTGGCTGTGACTGGCTGTGGCTGGCTGTGGCTGGCTGTGGCTCGCTGTGGCTGGCTAGCTGTTTACCTCCACCTCTCTATTTACTCAGAATTAACCTACTTTGCTTTAGCAAACAACCCAGTCCTGTGTTTCTTTCCCTTAGCTCACTGAATCACAGCAGCCCGTTTGCCAGCAGGCCCAGGGAAGAGGGGCTCAGGCTGCCACAGCAGAAGCCCCTGGAACTGGGCTTTGGGCCCAAGACTTATTTCCTTTCTGAATTGTGATGGGATTCTGAGCCAGTTCCCATTCCTGTCTGGGCCATCAGTGGAGAATGAAAGTTGCCACTGGGTATAGGGTCTGGGAATTATAAACTGCACTGCATACCCAACACCCACATGCCTTCAAAGTCTCCTGAGAAGGGACAGTCCTGCAACTGGAGGGGATCCCTTGGGCCAGTGTTCCCCTAGAGGGAGCCATCCTTGAGAGCTGTTCACAGAGACTCCATTTATCCTGTGGCCAAAGCCAACACAACAAACCAGCTCCAAGTCCCTGAAGGGGCAGCTTATGAGAAAGCCACCCTGCTACTGCAGTATGGCAATGATGGGGACATGGTGGCAGCACCTTTCTCTTTATTCCCTAGTAGAGGAGCCATAGGGGCTCCCAGAAGTCTCCCCAAGGCCCTCTCTTGATCACAAGATGGATGCAGAGAATCCCTCCGGCCAGCATTCTTTCAGCTAAAATGCAACCATCCTTTCCTGCAGGCATCTGAGGCAACTTGTGTGTGCTATTTGCTGTCTCCAAGGCACAGTGGTTTGTAAGGCGGGGTTCCTGCATGAAAAGGGTCTTTCGTTAGTTACTACATGGGAACTAAAATGACTTGGCGATTCCTATGCGCTATTCATCAGTTATGGAATCATCTGAGCAAAGGGAAGAGGGGGAAGGATTTTAGCAAAGGAACTAAAGCTAGACAAGTTATGCGGAGCAGAGATTGGCATACAGAGGAGAATGAGATAAGGAGATAAGAAAGCAACCGACTGCCAAAAGCCCCCAAAGAATCTTGTTTCAGATGCTGAACTAGGGAAGAGCTGAAGGTGTGTAAGCAGGGACATTGACATATGAATGTCTGGCACTAAAGTACTTGCTAGTCATGCAACCTCCGGCAAGTCCTTAACTTCCGGACATTCACTTCCTCCAGTGTGAGGCAGGCATAATAGGAGCACCCACACTGTAGTGCTAGGCTAAGGCTCACTGAGGGCCAGCAAAGGACTTAGCGGGCAAGTGAACAGCACACGGTGTTGTTTACCGTTATTCTACTTAGCAAGTCTGGAACAATTTCTGAAATGTTGGGCAGGATCAAGCTTAGAGCTCTGTTAGGGAAATCAGGAGAGATATACTTTTGCTTGTATCTCATCGCTTCAATCAGAGATGGTATATTATCCAGATGTGCCTCTGACCACACAGATGGACCACCCGGCCATGGAAGGGGACAGTGATGTTCCCACAGTGCCAGGGCATAGTGCAACGTCTGTGTCTCCCTCCCTTGAGAAAGGGTCTAAGAAACAAGAGGCACACCTGAGAAAGATGGAAATCCTACCACCATCTTTGAACTGGTTATGTCTTAATATACTATGCACACGTTGTAGGTATGGAGACTATATCCATTCAACCCTGAAACATGTCTCCAGCAAGCATTCGGCAAATAAGAATGGGCTGGCCCAGGCTGGAGAGATGGCTTAGCGATTAAGAGCACTTGTTCTTGCATGGGGCTTGGGTGATTCCCAGCACCCACAAGGTGGTGACTCATAATGATTTATAACTCCAGTTCTAGTGGTGTCTGACACCCTCTTCTGACTTGTTGCATGTTGCATGTGCAAATATGTAGCAAAACACACAAAAAAATAAGTCTGAAAGAAGAAGAGAAGGAAGAAAAAGAGGAAGACAAGGAAGAAGAGGGGAGAGGAGGACAAGTGAACCAACCAATGAACAGTTGGGTGTAGTCTGGGAGTCCTTAGCTAGCTAAGGTACCACCTCCCCACAGTCATTTCTAACCCCTTATGTGCCTAACCTTTTTTTCCTAATAATTTTAATTAACTCCTTATCCTTTTAAAATTACATGTATAGTATCTATGGCCCTCATAAAATGTAATCTCTGTGAAGGTAGAAATTTTGTATCTTTGCTCTCCCCTATAAATCAACACCTAGCACATATCAGATGCTTAATAGATACTTTTTTGATGGAATAATCAGGTAGAAGGATCCTTCTGGAATCAGAACCACTTCAAACTCTGGCCTTCTCTTCCTCCACCTTCTCCTCCCACTAACTTACCTCTGGAGACAGCTCCATGTCTTTGAATTCTAAGCTGTCTGCACCCCCCCTTGCCAGGAGCAGGCAGAGAAAGCAATCTGGCCAGGTGCTATGTCATACAGCAGACGGCCGTGCTTGCTGCCTCTCTAGAAAGATGCTATGACTTTCTAGGAAGGGACGTTTTCTGCTCAGAAGCTCCCAGGGATCCCTAGGCAGGATGATTCTGGGGTAGGAAGGGCAGTAGAGCATGTGTATATTTCCGAAGGATCATCACGTTTAAGGGAGGATGAGAAACCGGATGTGAGGCGGTTCATAAAGCACAGGATGGTCAGTGTACATCTGGCTGGTTGGCAGCATGGCCTCAGCAGGATATCCATTCTTTGCACGTCTGCTTCTAGACAGGAAGGTAGAGCCTGAGGCCAAGGCAGCCGGGTGGTGAAAGACAAATAAGCCGAGAAACAGAGCAGAAAAGAGTTCCAGATGTCCTGGAAAGGGGGAAATCTGAGGACTGGGCCGTGCGTTCTGACCACATGACTGGATAGGGTCAGTGATAGGGCAAGGACACATGAACCACCAAGGGTCATGTACCCAGAAAGCCAGTGTCCAGAGCAGAATCAAGGATAGGGGCTGAATCTGACCAGAAGCAAGAAGGATGGGCTGGAGTGTATGGAGTTCAGGTGGCAGAGAGCTTGCCTAACAACTCATAAACCAGGTATGGCGATAAGAGCTTGTAAGCCAGGCCAGCGCTCAGAGGCTGGAAGCAGGAGAGTTAGAAGTTCAAGATCATCCTTAGTTACAGAGCAAGTTTGAGGTCAGCCTCAAAATTTAGAATAAGAAGAGGGGGAGGAGGAGGAGGAAGAGTAGGGGGCAGGAGCAAGGACAGGAGGAGCAGGAGGAGGGAAAAGAGGAGCAGGAAGAAGAGCGTCATGGTGATCACCCATCCCTTGGGTCTGGTTCATTCACTGCTACAGATCCAAATGTCCTGGGCTCCAGAGCTCCCCACAGCCATTGCTTGGAAAATAAGTACCCCTCACCTTCTCTTTCTTCTGCTTCCTCTGCAGGAAAGTGTGGACTTGGGAGAGATCATGTTCTCCCTCTGCTACCTGCCCACAGCAGGCAGGCTCACCCTCACGGTGATCAAGTGTCGCAATCTCAAAGCAATGGACATCACGGGCTACTCAGGTACTTCTCTTACCCCGGGTTAGCATTTGGCCCCCCTGACGTCCAAACAGTAGGATTTAGAAGAGTGTTCGGGAAGAAAAGGCAAGACTTGGCACTATTCTTAGGAGGCAAACTGCTTGCATCTGATTTCCACCTCTGCCGCCCCCTTCCTGTGTAAAGATGTGGTTTCTGCACCGGTGTTCTGCGACTGTGCAGGCATAGATCTGCGAAACTGGAGTGAAGGAGGAAAAGATTATTTGGTTTACAGGCTCAGAGGTTTTGGCCCAGAGTGACTTGATCCTCTGGCTTGCGTGCCCGTGTTAGCACAGTATGTCATAACAGGGACCCCTGTGAGGGGAGCCTGTTCCATTGTGTCAACTGCGAAACAAGAAGAGAAGGAGTGGGGCCAAGGTCCTACTATCCCTGTCCCCAGGAGCCTAGACTTCCACCTGGACTGGCACCACAGGCTGGGACCAAGTCTTCAATATCCTTGAGATACTCAAGATCTAAACTGTAGTGTGTGTTTTTTCTTCCAATCTGAAAAGTGAGCATGTTAACACTATTTACTGGTCAGATTCAGAATATCTGTGCCAAGCCATGCACTTGCAGGCACTGGATAAATTTCCCACTAGTATCATTCTTGGAGGGATGGTAGTCTTCCCAGCTGCTACAGAAGTTAGATGGAGTTTGAATGTCAGTGTTAGCAGATTCACCCAGGCCTAGGGCAACAGTCTGTTTGCTAATCCAAAGGAGAGAATGCATTGAAAAGCAAAGTACCTTTGTAGTCGTGTGTGTGTGTGTGTGTGTGTGTGTGTGTGTGTGTGTGTGTGTGTGTCTGTGTGTCTGTGTGTCTGTGTGTCTGTGTATGTCTGTGTGTGTCTGTGTGTATGTCTTTGTGTGTGTGTGTGTGTATGTCTGTGTGTGTCTGTGTGTGTGTGTTTCTGCATTGGCCTTAGCACCACAGCAGCTGAATAGAAATCTAGTGCAGTCGGAGCCACGGGGAGACGTTTGTGTGAAAGTAGCTGCAAACACCTCCAGGCCTGACATGGTACAAGAGGTTCGGCCCCTCCTACAATAGCACATGCTGGTAAGAGTGCTTGTTTAGCATGAGTAAAACCCTGGCTCTGTACCCACATTGCAGAGAATAAAAGAAAAGAGGAGAGATGGCGATGGTGGTCCAGCTGAAAACCTCTGGGCCCAGGTTTGCCCTGTGAAGATGGTGAAAGGGGTTGGGGCTAGGAAACTGAGTCGTTTTAAAAATCCTTTCAAATCTCTGCTCCTGCCTCCAAGTCACTGCAGTGCCCACTGCAGTCCAAAAGCCTTCACTGAGGGCCCCCAAGCTCTCCCCCTAACACACTCGGACACACACACACACACACACACACACACACACACACACACACACAGCTAACTCACATCAGGATGCAGCACAAACATCATGAACCTCTGCTGACATGGGAAAAAGCTCTCGGGCAACAGCAAGCCAGCTTCCACCAAATACAGCCAATGTAGATTTCATTTTAATACCAAACTAAGTGCACACGAGGACAGAAATTCACCAAGGACTCTCAAGGCGGCTGAGGGAAATAGGATTTTGCTGTCCTAGTCCCCAAGACTGCCTTCTCTGCTGTAATCACATTGATGTGCTAGAGTGTGGTTTCTGAGTGAAGCCATGGGTAGTAACAGGGGCTGCTGTAAATCAGAGGGTTTGGGGGTGAAAGGGTTGTTTCTAATGTTGAGCTCTCACCTCTCCCTTTACACCTTTCTCTCTCCCCTCCCTGGGTCTGGAATCTCATGTTAAATCTCGGTTCGATTCCGTAAATGCAAGGGCCTTCTTTGCATCAGTCTCTGGAGCAATGCATGAAACACTCTAGGCATTCGTTAAATATGAACTAATGAATTGAGTGAGCAAGCAGTGAATGAATGAATTTACAGAGAGCATACAAATATAGCCTGCGGTGATGAAGTAGAACCCTGCATGCCCAGGGCACCTGGCGCTCCTTCCTCTGTTTGTGCGGTTGAGCTTGTCATTGCTCTCAGCCCAGACAGGTCTGCCTTTGGACTGACAGGGAAGGGAAAGGGAGCTCCTTAAGCTCTGCTCTAGCCTTGCAAAGGCACTCACCTCCACACCAAGGACGTCCTATTCTCTTTGAGCTAGACTAGCCCACAATCACAACCTGAGTCTATTTCCTAGAGTTCAGACAATAAAAACAGCGCAAAATAATAATACAGACCAGTAGGCTACAAAAGTGTGGGTTAACCCTTTTGTCTCCACTGCCTCTGGTTTATATCACTCTGTCTCTAGTGATCAAAAGTGACTTGGAAGTCGGGCCTGGGATCCATTCCTACGATATCATTTAATCTCCCCGATCCTCTATTTTCTGCCTATAGAACAGAGATATCAGTGATAAACATTTAGCAGTGTAGATGTGAAGTGACCCTGATGGATGGCATTTCTTAGCACAGAGCATGTTCTCAGTGCTGAATTCAGATGGCTCCCACACCATGAGGCAGAAATGCAGTGCTGGGTTTTAGGCCCCTGTTGCTCAGGGAATCAGGGCAAGGAACAGACCTCAAAGATCATCTGGGGCCACCATTCCACTAAAAGCCACAAACATTTCCCCAAGCACCCTGGGGAGAAGTCATCTCTGATCTCTGATTGGCTTCTCCTCTCGGATGCTGGTGAGAGCTTGTTTCCTGCAGAAAGAAATCTCACCAAATGACGTGAGCCAGATAGTCCTTGTAGGGATGGACCGAGTTGGGGAAGAAGGCACTGGCCCAGTGGCTCACGCCTGTGTTTCCCTTACGTGGAAATGTGTTTCTGAATGGAGTGTCTGGGACCAGGAATAGAAGAGGAAATTGCTGGAACGGAGAGACACTTTCTAAAGCAATGTGTAACTGGAAAGACTTGAATATTAAAGATGAGTCTTGGGCCTGGCTCTTTTTTCCCCGTAGTGACCTGGACAGTGTCCTAAGGGGTAACCTTAGGGGAAGGAGCCTGTGGAAACCAGACAGCTGTGGCATACAGAGTCTCAACACTCCTTCCTTTTTACCAAATGCTCCCCTGAGTGGGGGGTCCTGAAAGTATATAGTCAGAGACAGGGGGTTGATTAAATTCCTCAGGGTCTCCCCAGTTCCTCCATCAACCCAAGTGTCCCCGCGGCTAAGGCACAGCTGCCACTGTCACACTGGTGAGTCAGCAGCTCCCTGGAATGTCTGGAAGAATGCTCTCCAGGCTGGGAGCTTGGTTGGGTTCATCTCATGTGCAGTTTCTCTAGTTTTTACTCTAAGTAAAGGCTACTCCATCTGCCCTTCCCCTAACATGATGCCAAACAGTACGAGGCCTGGTGGGTGCTCAGGGGTCCAGGAGGCACCACCGCATACCTCAGAACTACAGAGCCAGGAGAGGGGCTGCTTTGGCTCATTTCTCCTGACAGGAGCCCTGGCTTCCGGACAAGAAGGTGTCTGAGCTCATCAGGGTCTCAAAGCTATTATTGCCTGTAAGTTGTCCTTTTCCTTGAGCAGTGCGGCATAAATACTAATTACGAGGCTACTGAGACACCTGTGCTGTGAGATACAATAGGTGTCCCTTCATTTGGATGAGTAGAAAATTTCAGGGTAGAAAGATGACCATGAAAAATACCCATTCGGAAAGCTAAAGGGGAGAGAAGATTAGACGGTGCATGGAAGTTTAATAAAAAGACATCTCTTTGCAGCATGGAGAGAATCCAAGATCCCACTGAGAAATAAAATGTCAGCCAGCTGCCCTGAGTCTGGGGGGGCGGGGCACCTCGCTCACTCTCCTGGCCACAGTTCTCTTGTTTCGCTGCTCAGAAGTGACCAGGAAATGGCCTCCAGGGAAGCAGCGGGAGGGGCCACTTCCCTGCTTCCTGATTTCGAATGGAAATGAGATTACTGGGACAGCGGGACCCAGAAGCATGTCTTCTAGCGGGGAGGACAGGACTGTGACTGATGCTGTTTCGTCTTTCTAACATGTTCCCTGGGCATCACCACATCCTATTTTTACCCCCTTTGTCCTTTGGTTAAAAAGCTGGCAAGACTCCAGGGTAAACGATTCTGTATATGTGAAAGAAACAGAGCTTTTGTTAGCTTTGATGCTCTTTGAGTTCTCCAGCCAAAGAGTGCAGCTGAGATTAAGGGCTGGGAACTATATAACCATTGACAAGAGTCTTATCTAAATTGGGGCTAGTTTTCCCATTAGTAACACACCATTAGGCACCCTCCCAAGTATACAAAGGTAGCTAAAGACTGAGTTTATTAGGAGTGGATCGTCCTCAGAGACAGGTGCGCTCCATAAATACAAGGTGACTTAATTATGTTAAGCCACTCATCCCATTGGACGAGCAGCAGTAGGCTCGGGGATTCCATCTCTCGGTGGCAAATGCTATTCCAGAGCATCTGTCTAACGATGTCTCACACCTGTCATCTCAGCACTTGGAAAGGCTGAGACAGGTAGATGGTTGTGAGTTTGAGGCCAGCCTGGGCTACAGAGTAGAACTGGTGTCAAAAACCAACCAAACAACCAAACAACAGCCACTTCAAAAATCGGTTTAACCTCCTATCCTCTCTCACTGTCCTCATCGACACAGATCCCTACGTCAAAGTGTCCCTACTATGTGATGGGCGGAGACTGAAAAAGAAGAAAACAACCATAAAAAAGAACACCCTCAACCCTGTCTACAACGAGGCCATCATCTTTGATATCCCCCCAGAAAACATGGATCAAGTGAGCCTGCTCATCTCCGTTATGGACTATGACAGGTTGGTGCCTGCCCCGAGGGATATGGTTACTCTTCAGTGCAGCATAGGGACCCTTACCCTTGACCCATGGCTTGGGACCTGTTGGCTTCTAATATGGTAGCACTTAAGAAAGGCAGGAATTTGAGAAAGAGCATGCACCACCCTTGCTTAAAAACTCAGCTTCCCTTTCAGCCTGGTCCCCTCAGGGGTAATTCTGCCTGTCAGTCCTCCTGCATTCTCTCCTGGCGACTTCTTTCCTTCTACTTGCCACCAAGTGCCATCTTCTGCCCCTTAAAATGCCTCTCTAGCATCTCTTCTCCCACAGGACAGCTATGAAGCCCCATCACTCTCCGCCCTAAGTCAGCCACCAGACTGAGGATGCATCTGCCTGGATGCTTTTCTCCTAGTCTTGCCCTCCTGAAGAACCAACCACCCCTGGCTCCCATTGCACAGATCCCACAATCTGAATCCCAAGTCGCCATCCCACTAAATCCTCTCATTTTCCTTCTCTTTTTTTTTTGATTCTTCCTTCCTAAGGCTTGCTCAGAAACATTTTCAGCTACTCCGTCTGCCATGACTCTTCTCCGAGTGTCATTTTAGCTGAAGGATATAAAAATCACACAATAATATCCCAATCCTAGGTTTTCAGGGCAGCTTCTCAGGCATGGTAGGTGCTTGACTAACATACTTGAGAGATGATTCGAGTTCTTACTGAGTGAGTAATGAGTAGACAATGGTGGTATGGAGAAATGACAGTCAGAGCTGGTTCGTTTATTTCCAGGTGCTGGGATATCCAGAGAGGTTGTACCACGCTTCCCAAGTCAAATAAGGGAAGAGACACTCTGAATACCCAGTCAGGCCTCCTGCTACTGTCGCCTGGGATTGCAAATAGATTTGTAGCCTTTGCTCACTTCTGTAAGTCTCTTACCTTACTTGAGAGGTTGGGCAAAGCCGCAGGGTCCCTGGCAGGGTAGCACTCTACTGATAAGCACTGGTTTTCAGAGCTCATGGTTCCGAGTCAGATGCACTAGACAGAGTCCCACCCCCAAAAGACTTCTCTTTCTGGGAGCATTTTGAAAAGCCACTGCTAAGACCTTTGCTTCTTCCCTCAGAGTTGGCCACAACGAGATCATAGGAGTGTGTAGAGTGGGGATCAGTGCTGAAGGTCTTGGCAGGGACCACTGGAATGAGATGTTGGCATACCCACGAAAGCCCATCGCACACTGGCACTGCTTGGCGGAGGTAAAGAAATCCTTCAAAGAGGTGGGTCAGGCTGCCTGGCCGTTGGCATGTTTACTGCATGGCGGCGTGGGCTGCAGAATGGCAGGCGGCTGCTCTGAGTCCTTGGCCTTTTATGGAAAAGGGGGCATGGGGAGCATCCAGTGTATAACATGGTATATATGATGAGGAAGGACACAGATGCTGCCTGGCAAAAAGTTCCTGATTTTGAGCATTTTATATTTTGAGCATTTATGGTGATGGGGCCAGGGATGCTATAGTTCAGTTGGTAGACTCCTGGTCTAGCATGCATGAAACCCCGAGTTCAATCCCCAGCACTGCCTAAAGTTAGGCGTGGCAGCACACACTGCAACCCAAGTACTTGGCAGGAAGATTCAAAGTTTAAGGTCATTCTCAGCTTCATAGCAGGTTTGAGGGCAATGTGGGCTACACAGGACCTTGTCTTGAAAGAAAGAAAGAAAGGAAGAAAGAAAGAAAGGAAGAAAGAAAGAAAGAAAGAAAGAGAAAGAAAGAAGGAAGAAAGAAAGAAAGAAAGAAAGAAAGAAGGAAGGAAGGAAAGGAAAAAAGAAAAACCAAAGCTCAAAGGCAGTACTATGTTCTTAATGAAAAGTGGGGACTTTGAAGAAGTCTCCCTAGCAGTCTACTGTGCCAGTCTTGAAGAGCTTCCACAACGCTCCCCAATCTGCCCAGACCTGTAGGAATAAGCCCCAGAGGGTGAGATCAGAATTGGCAGGAAATGCTAGCCCAGTTAGAACAGTAAGTTCTCTGAGGCTCCAGATAGCTACCCATTGGCAGTTTCCACCTCTTAGATGAGCAAGCCAATGAACACGGTTGGCTCTGCTGCACACTGTCTACCCTCACTGGGAGAGAGCATGGTGTCAAGGTGTCACACCTAACTAAAGCTGGAAGCCGAGGTCTAACCAAGCCAGGGCTCCAATCTTGGCCTCTCCAGAGCCCATCACTCCTCTCTCAGTGGCAGCTTTGAGGAATACGTATTGTCTATCCCACTTGTGCCAAACCTCACAGATGAAAGCGCCGATGACCTGTCACCTTGGTGGTCCCCAGGCCTGCTTTGCCTCAGTGTGTTGGGATGTTGGGGCTGTCAGTCAGGCCTTCAGCTTCATTTTCAATATCTCATATTCAGCCCATCCTGGACATCTGGGTGATAATTCCTTCCTCTTAGCAGGCATCCACTAAGTCCCAACTGTGCGAAATAGAAAACAACACAAAGTACAGGGCTTTCTCTTCTGCCACACGGCCTTAAGAGCATCTTCTTTCCCCACTCCGATCAGAAAAGGCCTGGCACACCTGAGGTCCTGCAGACCCCCTTTCCTTCTCAGGGTGGGTACAGCAATTTTGACCATAGTTTAAAGTGTCCCAAGAAAGAATAAAGGTTTAGGGGATTAGATGTGTTGGAATCTGTTGGAGATATTGGTTTCCAAGGAGCCAGACTAGTCAGTCAGTCAGTCAGTCAGCTTACCTCCCCAGCCCCTGAGGAGGTATCAAGGACCTAGAAATAGGTCACAGATCCTGTCAGTTCAGGTCTTTCCCCCTACTCTTGTGGCTGAGGCTTTTCAGTGAGCCATCTCCTCCCTTTGTGGAGCCACGCCCTCTCAGCCAGAAGGCACTCTTCATGGTGTGAGCAAGGTTCTTACTGCAGTCACAAATAGGCATTGTTGGGCAGAGTGATAGCCAGCCTGAAACCACTCTGACACCTCACCAAAGTCCATGTGAAGTCAACCCAGGGATGGGAAGTAATGTCTTAATCTCCCCTACTACTAGAATACTGTGGAGACACTTAGGAATAGGAGAAATAAAAATAATTTAAACAGTTTGGAGGCTTGACATAGGATGGGAGCTAAGAGGCCTTTGGCAGGCTGTGACACTTCACTGCCCTCCTCTGGTCGTTGTTTTTCTGGTTAATCAATGAGAGGATAAGACATTCTCACCTCAGCTTTTCTGATCAATGCTGACCCTCAGTGACAAATGGGCCCAGGAATGGAACCATGGCAGCTTCTCCAAGCTTGAATCTGAAACAGTGGGCCACTGTTGCCAGGTCCTTCCTCTGCCTCTGATAATAAAAGAAACCACCGGAGCGGTGGTGGCTGGAATGACATGCAAAGTACCCCAGAAATGATGGGCCTTGATCCTGGAATCACGATGAATACTGTCTAATTAAGCCAAATAATTGATTCCAAGGGCCTTTTCTCTGAGAAACTCCACTGGCAAGCCCAGCTGACAAAGGCAAGAAAGATAGAGTGGTGTGAAGCCCTTGAAAATGAATATTTGATGAGACAGTAACGGGAAAGTAACTGTATATGGAAAACGAAAAAGAGATTAAATTGATTCATATCCTTTGGGTTTACTTTTTTTCTTGACCTGGCAGCATGGAGAGCAGCCCTCCCCCACCCGCTCTCCTCTGATTCTCTGCTTGCCAGCAGATTGCTTCTCTGTGAGGAGAAGCTGAAATGACATTTGTCTTGGCAACTTAGGATTTCAGGCAGGATGCTTCGGTGTGGTTTCCACTGCCCCCCTTAACACCCACAGTTTAAGTACCTTTCTGAAATGTGTCTACAGCCTCGCCTGGCTAACATGACCTAGTCACTGCGTTCCTGGGTTCCTTGCCTGTCTCCCCCCCACCTTGCCTTCACAGGGGCTCAATTTAGCCTGAAACTCAGCTCTTGTAGTTGAGTAACCCATAAAGAAGTCGTCCCCGATTTGGGGATGAGAAATGGACTGATCTCTCTGAAGCCCTCCATGTTTGTCCCCACTCAAGTACCCCGATCATTTCTTTTATTAATCAGAACAGAGAGCACCACACACGCTTTTACTGTTTGGGGTTCAAAATTAAGGTTGAGGGAAACAAATTAACTGGAAAGGTATTTTTCCCTGCTGGGATCGCTCATGAATAAAATTCCATTAAGCCGTAGCAAGTGCCCTTCTCTCTGAGTGCCCTGCGTCATTGTTACCCACACACACAGAGCTGATGCGGTTAGTGACCTTATTCAAGGTGCTTCATTAACGAAGGGCCATGTTCAGATCGCCTGATGTAGATCTTTGAGATCTCAGTTGGAGCATTACCCATTCCAGTACAGCAAAGGACCGGAGTGGTAAGCTCGCTGTGTGCTGGGACAGGTTTTCTGCCATTTCAGAGCCCCCTTGATCAGCCTGCAGGAGTCATTCACACTGTCCATGAACCCCATCTCTTCTCTTTGTTTATCATCACAGGAAAAAATCAGGGGCTAGGAGGGGAGCCCTCCTCGTTTGTTCCTGATAAACAGTTATGTTCTGTGTGACTACTCTCTGGGCTGTGATAGAAAGGACAAGGGTCCTTGGTGTAGCCATTTCATGTTTTCTGTTCTGACCCGGCTTGTGGATCAGATTGTTTAGGTAGTATGCTTACTCAGGGGAGAAGCCGGTTGTGACGGTCTACCTTGCACTGACTGAAGGGAGTAGGGAAGAAATATGAAGTTTTGCTGAATGAAAGAACAAGGAATCATCTTATATCACCTTCCGGTTAAGAAACACTGGAGTCAGAAGTCACGGGGGCTCAAGGACCAGGCATTTATATGTCTAAAATATCTCACCAGGGAACCCCCCGGTTGTGATTTCATTCACGTGGATGCTGCAAGCGGAGAGACAGCCACTGGAGTTAGGAGTAAGTACCTGGTGTGCGCCTGAAGAGCTTAGGGTTCCTGTTACACTCTGTGTCTCTTTCCTCCCCTAGTGGGTGGTCACATGTCAGCCCAGTGGTACACAGTGGTAGGCTGGAAAAGAAAGGACTGTGAGTAGGCAGTGAGGAGACCCAACTGCCTATATCTTGACTTCACTGTGTCTCTGTTTGCTTACTTGGAGAACAAGAGGGCTAGACTGGGTGATGCCCCAAATTCACCTGTTGCTGACATGTTGAGATTGCTAAGATCAGGCGCATGCCATGTCTGTCATCCACACCTACAGCCCTCAGTTGGCTGGAGAAGCCTTCAATGTGCCTGCACAGAGGAAGTAGCCCTCGTGGGCTCTCCCTGGCCATGTACTGTGCAGGTGGTGCTGAAAGTCAGATGCTCTGCTTCTCTCACAGCTCAGCTGTGTCTGGAAGTTGCTGAGAAAGGGGAACTTTGTCCTCCTGGATTCACTTCTACAATCATCTGAATACATGCTCCCTCAGCTCCATCCCTTCATAAGAGAGCTCCCTAGACCTTATGAGAAGCAGAAAGGGGCTGAATTGGTGGTTCAGAAAGCCATCTTGACCACTTAGCATCTCTCCCTCTCCCCTCTCCCCTTTCCTTTCTCCTCTCTCCTCTCTCCTCTCTCCTCTCTCCCCTTTCCTTTCTCCTCTCTCCCCTTTCCTCTCTCCTCTCTCCTCTCTCCTCTCTCCTCTCTCCTCTCTCCTCTCTCCTCTCCTCTCTCCTCTCTCCTCTCCTCTCTCCTCTCTCCTCTCTCCTCTCTCCTCTCTCCTCTCTCCTCTCTCCTCTCTCCTCTCTCCTCTCTCCTCTCTCCTCTCTCCTCTCTCCTCTCTCCTACCTTGCAGACAGTGGTTCTACCCAGCAGACAAAACAGACAAAACAGTGAATGAACAGTGGACAGTGGCTCACTTTGGAGTCAGAGCACTCCCAGATAGGTTAGGAGTATCCAGACTCAGGTCTCTGCCCAGAAAGCATCAGTTAGCTATGGCTAGCTTTTTATCTGAAGAAGGGTTGAATGGATCCAGGCACAGGTCCATCACCCTGTGCCTGCTCCTCCACTCCATTATGCCTCATTACATCATCGACTTCAACAGGGTTCGGGGGTTCCTGGGAGGAGCCAAGGAAGGAGAAAGGTATTGGAGGAGTGCAGAGAGGATAGGCTGAGCTGGGCTGGGTCCCCTCATTCTATACCCCATCACATGCTGGTGCAAATGCTCACAGGATGCTTTAAGACTGAAGAAGAGAGCCCCAACCAAAGCAGCAACAGGGTTGGTTTTTCCCTGTGCTAACAGCTCCCAGACAAATTACTAATAATTCATGATCATAGGTTCTTGGCAGTAAGGGCACACACTGCCTCTCTTTGCCGCTAACATAATCTGATTTTCAGTGTATGAAAAATGGCTGAAGCACTCAGAAATAGTCCAGTCATAGCACCTCATTAAGCACACACACACACACGTACACACTTTTGTACACACATTTAAAAAGAAGCTGAAATTAGGGCTGCAGTAGATCTTTCCTGAAAGCCAAGCGTTCCAAACACTTAAGTTCTTTATGTTTTTGCATGGCTGACAGCAAAAGTCTAGAAAGCTTACCGAGGCCCGGAGAGGTGAGCACAGTGCATGAGCCAATGAGTCTGAGATGTCAATTCCGCTAGCAACTAATAACCAGGCTTTTCTCCTCCCCACAGTGGCAGGGCCGAGCTGCCAGTTTCGACAGCGAGAGCTCATGCCCATCTCCGAAACCACCTCCGACACCATGAGCTGCACAGCCCAGCCAACGGGACTCAGCAATGTTATTTCCGCACTTGTTCCAGTATCTAAACACAGTGTTTGTGCAGTCACGGCGATGGCCGCAGCAGCAGCCACTGCCTGCCAGCCCATGGTCTTCACTGCTCTCGTGCAGGGCAAGGCCCAGACACTTGTCCTGTGTGATCAGATCTGTCCTAGTCTTTTCTGTCTCCCAAGGTGACGTTTTTGTGGTTTTTTCACTTTGTTTGGTCTACTGTCGAGGAAGAAATAAAAACATAACGATTTGAGATACAAAACGAAGAATGGAGAGCCCGGAAATTGGTTCTGGGAAATACAGTATAAGATAGCAGTCTTGTAGGGGAAAACAGACTGAATCTCTGAAATTTTGTGCCTCCATCAAACATTGACCCCTGGAGACGCACCAGAAGGATGGAGCTGTGGCTGTATTTTCAGTGCCCTTCATGAATGGAACCTATCAATTTAGGAACCTTTCCAAGGTGAATTATTCTTGGTGGAAGCTCTTCACTGCTGTGACACAAGACAAGATGTGATCCTCTTGTCCCGTGTTGAAATCATGAGACCTCTGACATGTTTGTGACTCTGTAGGGGAATCCTTATTCCCCTTTTTGTTGGCTTTCCCAAACTGGGAACATTTTGATTCCTCGTGGGAACTTAGTCACTTTCCTTAGGAACGATCCACTGAAAGTAGTCACACCGTATGTTTTCTGACACTCCACAGTTAATGATCACTGTGTTGTTTGGAAACAGGATCTTAGTTCTCAAAAATAGCCTTCATTGTAAAGAAAGGAGGCACATATGTTCCAGAATGATTCCTGTGTTATACATAGCTTTATAATTCCACAAAGTATCAAGCAGCTGTTTAAAATGCCTAAACAGAGCAAAGAAAAATCTAGACAACACGTTTCTTTTCTGAATGGGGCATTTTGAAATCCAAACCACACTTTTGAGTCTGCCATCTATGAAGAGTCTTCTCTTAGTTGAAACCCAGTTAGCCAGAGACTAGTTCAGCCCCACAGACTCTGGGACAATAACTTACTTTAAACTTTAGTTCTATAAATTAATAAGTATTCTGTGTTGTTTGTTTCAGTCATAGTGAAAAGATCTTTGCTTGTTTGTTTTCCATTAGCTCTCTACCTTAGGCCAAATTCAGTCTAGAAAACAAAAATGAATGACTGTATTTATAACAGCACATTTCTATGGAGTGACCAGTGGCCTTCCCACCACGCCCTGTAAGCACATGAACGTGAGTTTCCACTCCAACTTGTGGCTACTGTAGGACTTGCATGAAGCAAGTCAGCTTGGAAAATCCATTCTTTCAACAACAGAAGGACAAAAACACAAAAGCTATCTGCATACCTCGTGTCTTACACTTTACATAGGCCCCATGCTCTAGGAGTAGCTACCTAATAAAGCCACCACCATTTTAAGTCAAGCCCCAAGTTTCTCTGCTGCCCTAACTTTATGTAGTGTCTGTTAACCAGAGGAATGACCGGATTGGAGATTGAGCTAACAGGCTCTTGTGGCAAGAAAAGCGGTCCAGCATTCTAGTAAATGCAGCTGAATCTTGACTCCACTAGTATGAGCCTTTGGCTAGGGACTGGTATGTAAAGATGATTTTTCTCTCCAAATATTTTACAATTGGTAAGTCTTTCTAGCCAGGCAGTGCCCTGTTTGGAAGTTCACTCAAGAGGGAGAAAAATCACAAGGTCATGACAAGAGTCTCAGCAAGCCAGTAACTTCATTGTGTTTCTTGACTCTGGATGGACCCCACTAAGGTGACTGTCTCAGCCACACAGCAGTGTAAACTAGGAAGGGGCAGATTAAGTTTGCTGGGTCATAAGGAACCCAGAAGCTAGTGAGTGCGTCTTTCCAGAAGTGGACTTGAAACACATGCCCAGCTGCCACCCCGAAACCCTTAGGCAGGTGGGATGTTCCCGTCTAAGGTTTTAGAGAGAAGGGTGTGAGCTGTCTGAGACAGCTTCCATGCCTCTTTTCTGTAAGTAAACATCCCAAAGGTTTCTGGAAACAGCACCTGGTTATGGCCTCGCCCCTCTCATCACCTGAGTCAACCGCTTTAGCTCCACCAGCTTCGGTAGGCATTAGGCTTGGAAGCTCACTCCAGAGAGGCTTCTAGCTCCTGGGCTCCCTCCCCCAAGTCCCCATCAAAGGTGGCCAGAGCAGTCCAACCTCATTCTGACGCATGAATGACATGAACAAGCTTCTCCATTTATCAGCCAGGATTCTTCCCTCACAGACGAGAACTAATGACAACAAATGCAGAATAAACTGAGATTCAAAACTGGCTCTTTTGTTGGCTTCCCCTGGTACAAGAAACCCCTTGTGGGTGGCAAGCTCTGCTGGTTATGATAACCAGAGCCATTTGCACACAGAGGTTTGCTAAAGACACCAAGTTCTCCTCTCCTTTATTTAGAAGTCTTTCTTGGCTGAGAGATGCTCCCCCTCCCCCTTTGCACTTACCCAGGATGTTAATTAATTGTATCATCATTTAAAAAATTATGTTGTTAATTACTGCTTTGTGTCTTCCCACCCCTGTCACAGCCTGGAGTTTTTATTCAATTAAATCTCTGTCTCTTGCCCATTTCTCTTGTCATTTTATGTTGCTGGGATTCGGCAGGGCAGCACACACACAGGACACAAGGAGCTTGTGTTTTCCTCTTCGATTCACAAAGACAGCCACTCCCCTAGTCAGAGATAGGCAAGGGACACCTGGACTCCGCAACAGGCTGGACCCTGCCTACCTTCTGTCAGGCTGCAGCTCACAGAGTCCTCAGGACAGAGGGCCTGGCTGTTCCCTCTGCCACTCAGCATCACAGGAGCTTTTCCAGATGCTGAAGCCTCTGGAGGAAATGGGCCGCACTCCTAGCTGGAAAGCACAATGCTTCCACCCACCAGGAGAGCAATACTGCTAACTCTCATGGAGGCACAACTTGGCAAAGCCTCGGGGAAAATAGTATCTCAGATTTGAGATTTTGAAAGGAACACTCTGGCTTAACAGAACTCGTTAAGAACTCTCTGCTCACCTTCAGCTTCTAATTAATTTAGAAGGTGGCCTGTAGAGAGGCAAGTAGAAGGCATATCCATCTCTGCACAACTGCGTCTAAATCACTGGCCCTCGACAGGGAGCCAAACTGTGGAGAGCAGTGCTCTGGTGCCCAAGCAGGCTGCTGTGCCCTCTAGCATCTTCCCCTCAGGTCAAGAAAGCAGAACCCACTGGGCATTGAATCTAACTCGAGCTTTACAAACCAACAGGGTCAGGGTTCATCAGTACAGGCTGGGTTGCACTGCACTAACTCTCAGCTCTTAGAGGCTGCACGTGGTGAAGGTATATTTCTCCCTCTCGGTCCACACCCATCAAGTCGGCAAGGGGAGCCTCGCTCCATATATTTCTCCAGAGGCATAAGATGACAACACAGCCAACATCACAAGCATCGCTAGTTACCATGCCTGAGGGAGAGGAACACAGGTATCATATTGGCTTATGTGCCCTAGCAAAGTGACACATGTCACTTCCCTTCACAACTCATTGCTAGTATTACCTGTATGACCTCCCAAAATACATGAGGTTTCAAGCGTCCTGGGGAAGAAGATGGGAAATCTTTACGGAGTAGCCTTAGGGAAGGTGTGGAGGGTGTAGCTACTGAATGTTGATTCACAGAAAATATGGGAGAGCCCCATGTACAAATAGTAGATGGAGTAACCAGGATGCCTGTGCTATATGTGGTCACAGAGGGGATGACAAATGGCTGACAGTTGAGGTGAGCTGGAAGGAAAAGGGAAAGGGATTCCTAGCGTGTGTCTTATACACCTGAGATTCAAGTGGTCTGTGTCTTCCACTATAGCTGGGGACAGAAGAATGAGGAAAACAGAATCCAGTTTGGATTCTCCAAACAATGGGAGATGCTGGAGTGGAGTCTAGCAGACAGCTGCAGCTCCAGATGCAGCCTGGCAGAGAGGTCAGGCATGAGATGTTAATTACTGGAAGCTTGCATACCCAGAATGAGATGCGAAGACAAGGCTGCCAGTGCTAAGTGGGTACCAGAAGGCAGGGAGGGCCCCAACGAGAGGCCCTTCAGGAACCATCAGCATTCAGAGATCAAGGGAAAAGAAAAGCAACGCAGCCAGTGATGGAGGGGTAGCCGTGAAGCACAGATCAATGACAATGCTGGTGAACAAAAACAGATCAATCCAGGGCTCAGCAAGGTGGCTCTTCACAGCAAGCGTGGCCGAGGTGCTTATACGCGAGTCCATTTCACTCAAGCTCGCAAGGCCTTTCCTTCTCCTTCTTTTCTCTGTCTACCCTTGCTTTTTAAAAACTGGTAAAACATAATCAAAACCATGGCACTTTGATAGTTTTTAGGTGGAGCCTCGCTGCACTGGGCACACTGGTCTGCACCTGTTCTCACTGCCGTCTATCCACAGAACTTGTGTCATCTGGTAAAACCGAAGCCTAGTACCTTCCACTCACCACCCCCAGTGCCTAGCAAGCGCCGTTCTACTTTCTGTCTTGATAAATTTGACAAGTCTGGGTCCCCTCACGTGAGTGGACTCCTAGAGTTTGCCATTTTACAGCTGGCTTATTTCACTTAGCATGTCTTCAAGATTCATTATGTTGCAGTATGTGTTAGAACTCGCTTCCTTTTTAAGGCTAATATTTCATTATGTGTAGGCATGACATTTTGCTTAGGCGTTCATCTGTCAGTGGAAATGTGGTTTCTTCTGCCTCTAGGCTATTGTGAATAACACTTCTCTCCACACAAAAGTATTTCATTTCCTACTTTCGATTCTTATTTATATACGCCTAAAAGTAGAATTAATTGCAGTATTGTAAAAAATCTATGTCTATTTTTTGAACCACTATCCTTATTTCCATAGCAACAGCTCCATTTAACATCCTCATCCAGGGTACATAAGATGTCTTATTTGTCCTCATCTTGGCCAGGGTTGTTGTGTTGTGGTAGTGGTTGTGTTGTTAGGTATAGAGTTGTATCTTATTATGATAATAATTAATTAATTAAATTAACTAATTTAGGCAGGGTCACATGTAACCCAAGCTGTAATAGACTTGCTATATAGTCAAAGATGACCTCACAGTTCTTGTGCCTCTATTATGGGTGCTAAATTTATAGACATCCACCACAATGCCTTGTTTTCTATGGTGCTGGCAATCGAATTGAGGGCTTTGTGTGTTCTAGGTTAGCACTCTACCAGCTAAGCCTCAGCCTTATTATGGTTTTGATTTGCATTTTCTAGTAATCAGTGCACTGAGCATCAATGTGCTAATTGGCCATTTAGCGTCTTTGGAAAAATATCTGTTCAAATTCTTTGCCCATTTTGCATTGGCTTGTTTGTTGTTGAGCTGAGGAGGTCCTCTACATATTCTGGATACTAATATTCTGTCAGGTATATGATTTGCAAAATCACCTTCCATTCTGGGTGTTGCTTTTGTGTGGGTGGTGGGTAACGCTTACACCTGCTGGCACCCAGAGGCCAGAGGAAAGCACCAATTCCTCAGAGCTGAGCCATTTCAGGTGGATGCCTGACTTATGTCAGGATCTGAACTTTCATGATCATGACGATTTTGCAGCAAGTGCTGTTAAATGCTGAACCCTCTCTCAAGGCCCTGCTATTTAAATGCCACTGACCATGTCCTTCAACAAACGTCTTTAACTTTGATGAAGCCAGTTTGACTGTCAGGCTTTTCTGTTGCTTGTGCCTTTGACATCTAAGAAATCATTGCCAAATCCTATGGTTTTGCAGTTTTTTCCTCTAAGCATTTTTTCCATGTAGGTCTTGACCCACTTTGAGTTATGTTTTGTGTACACTATAAGGTAGGAGTCTACCTGTGTGAATCCCCACTCTTCCTAACATCAACTATTGAAAAGACTGACCCTCTTACATTGAAGTGTCTTGGTTGGAAATCATTTGACCACATTTACAGCCATTTATTTCAGAGCCCTCTAATCTATTTCAATGCCCCACATAGCTCTCCTTACGCTAGTGCCAGCTATCACTCTGTATTATGTTTTGAAATCAAAAAGTATTACTCCTCAGATTTCATCCTTTTTTTAAAACTGTTTTGAGACCTGGGGCTATAGCTGTATGGTAGAGTACCTGCCCAGCATATACGAGGCTCTGGGTTTGGTGCTCAGTACCATGAATACATAGGTACATTGGATGGGGTTTTCCATTTCTTTAAGAAAGCTTCACTTATATTGTGATAGGATATATCAGATAGGGATTGCAATGTATCGTGAATTGCTTTGGGTAACGCTGACAGGGACCCAACTCTTGAGGATATTTTCTGTGATAGGGTAAGGGTGATGCTAGGGATACACCACAGAAACGAGGCCTCCCTGATAAGGATTGCTGCCGCCCTGAGTCTGCTTTTCTCCTTAGGATATCCAGCCACCACTGGGCACCAGGCTGGGCCAGACGACATGAAGCTTAGCCAGGTAGATGGGTTAGATAGGTAGATGGGTTAGACGGGTTAGACGGGTTAGATGGGTTAGATGGGTTAGACGGGTTAGACGGGTTAGATGGGTTAGATGGGTTAGATGGGTTAGGTGGGTAGATGGGTTAGATGGGTAGATGGGTGGATGGGTTAGATGGGTTAGACGGGTTAGACGGATTAGACGGGTTAGACGGGTTAGATGGGTTAGACGAGTTAGATGGGTTAGACGGGTTAGACGGGTTAGACGGGTTAGACGGGTTAGATGGGTTAGACGGGTTAGACGGGTTAGATGGGTTAGACGGGTTAGATGGGTAGATGGGTGGATGGGTTAGATGGGTTAGACGGGTTAGATGGGTTAGATGGGTAGATGGGTTAGATGGGTAGATGGTGGATGGGTTAGATGGGTTAGATGGGTTGGATGGGTAGATGGGTTAGATGGGTGGATGGGTTAGATGGGTTAGATGGGTTGGATGGGTAGATGGGTTAGATGGGTAGATGGTGGATGGGTTAGATGGGTTAGATGGGTTGGATGGGTAGATGGGTTAGATGGGTGGATGGGTTAGATGGGTTAGATGGGTTGGATGGGTAGATGGGTTAGATGGGTGGATGGGTTAGACAGGATCTCAGTTATCATGAGTGTGGGAGGAAAAAGCCTTCTCTGGAAGAGATAGTTTTCAGTGGATCATCTCTCTTTATTGAGGGTAAACAAGGGCTATATAAACCATGGGGAGTGGGTAGAGTTTACAGGACACATGGACGTGATTGGCTGGTGCTGAGGTGTTGGGGATGTTTCATATGCATGAAGAGGAATTCCAGGTGCTAGCTGGCCCTGTTCTTATACCGAGCGAGAAAGTATAACCTAAAACCTGGCCACCAGGCTATGTGATTATCTCAAGGATAGCAGAGGTGTGTGTGTGTGAGTTGGGAGGGAGGCGTCCTAAGGCTAAGGGTGCTAGACATGCAGGTCCAGAGGAAGGAGGAAAGAGCCCTACTCCTGCTGGTCTCAGGATGAGATTGGACACAGCTCGACCTTACTCTTGCTCCAGTCACATGGCTTTCAGCCCCTACAGACTGCCTAATCCAGACATCTGTGCATCTGTCCTTTAGAGATCTAAAACTAACCCTGGAACCTTAGTCTAATCTTTTCCACGGCCCTGTAATGGCCTTGTGGTCGCCAACACCAGTTATTCCCTTCAGGAGCTGCTAAGATGTCAGGAGAGCACCCTCATCGCATGCCACAGTAGGCGACCACCCCACATACATGCTCTCTGGAAGATGACTCTGGGAAGGTAAAGACTTGGCTCACCCTGGCAGCTGCACTGGAAAGCAGCATGGAGTTCAAGAAAGCAGGCCTGTTCACTCCTGCTGTACAATATGTGACTCCAAACAAGACTTGAAGAAGAGACAGCTGAATGATCGGAAAGATGGTCGGGTTGGGGGGATTTGGGGGAACCCTTTGTGCTGAAACATTTCTCCAGGTCCACTCAGGCCCCAGCCATTGAGCATCTCCTTTCCCACAGTACCAGAATATAATTCTCCTGCTGTAGGGCTCTCAGCTGAAGACAATCAGCTGAGGCAACGAGAGCTGTGGAGAGACACTGGAAGCATAGCATGACTCTGCTCCCTGGAGTGGCTCTTTTATAACTCCTGTAGATTGGGAAAGTTTGGTGACACATCAGGGACTATCCAGGCACACAAAGAGCTTCCACGCAGACAGGTGCCTCAGGCTCTCCTGAGACACATAACATTTCTTTGCTCTGTGGCTTCTTCCTGCAATCTGCCAGAGCCAAGTTTGTCACGACCCCTTCAGACTGGGGCAATGAAGAATAAAAACTTGTGGCTAGAAATTCTAAGAGTTTCTGGAAATGGAGACGCTGAGATGACAGGGGACTTGCTAAATCATCGTTGAAAGGGACAGAGCCATTTTGTACGCTGGCCTTTCATCTCCCTGGAGAAATTACTGACAATGACACACAGCAGTTAAAATAGATCGTGAAATCAAAGAGCCACACAAACTTCAGATACTGCCTTCCTTAAATTATCAATAACTTTCTCTTTCACACAATGCTAACATGCCCAACTCTCTCTTCAGAGAAGCCCACGTGCCCACAGCTGCCCTCCTGCTTTTGCTCCTCACTCTCCTACCAATGAAACAAGGGTATAATTGAATTCTCCAGCTTATTGAATCCCAATGGCCGCCTGCTATGCGATGTTGCTTCCTTCCAGATCTTCCTGATAGGGATGGCTTCTTCTCTTTGATACTAATGTTTTTGATAAACTCAGGAGCTAAAGTCAGAAGATCTGGGTTAATTCTTGACTTCTTGGATTTCTTTGCTCTTGCTATGGTTTGAATGTCCCCTCTAAAATGCCTGGTGGGAGGGGAGTAGGGGCCGGGAGGGGGATAGGAGTCGCAGCCTTATGTATGCTTAGCAAGCCTTGTCCCACTGAGCTACATTCCCACCCCTCCTGTTGGAATTTAGCTGCCCTCTTAATAGTATTAAAAGCTGAGTTCTGGAAGAAATTATCAGATCCATGCGTGTTGCACCCTGATGAACAGATCTGTGCTGTCGCGGGCTTGCGTTGGCTATCTTGAGAATGGATTCCTGATAAAAACGGGTCTGCTAGATTTTCTGTTCCACCATGAGTGGTCACCTGCTCTTCCAGTACAAAGGCCCTTGGCAAACGCCACCACCATATTCTTATGCTCCCTGGCTTCCAGGACCAGGAGTCTAATACATTTCTTTATAAGTTCTCTAGTCTGTGATATTCTGTTATTGCATCAGAAAATGGACTAAAATGACAGTCTTCTCCAGTGGACCCCTTAGCCTCGCTGAGCTTCATCTGTTTCCCCTGTAAAGAGAGTTTCTGACAGCAGCTCTGCACTGCTCGGCTGACCTTCTGGGGTAGGAGGGCGAAGGATGGGGGATGGACATACTGAGAACACACAGTCCCTTAGCACCTGCACAGCTTCTAGGTCATTGAAGGCCTCTTTCTACTTCACAACAGGGTAACTTGAGAACAAAGGGAAGAAGGCACAGTGCTGAGAAAGGGTGGGAGGGACAGGAAGAGGGATGCATGCAAGGAATAAATCAAGTGGCTGCGTAATTAATTTAGAATAACTTAAGTGCTGAGCATTAAAGAGAAACAGAAGTGGTGACATTTAATGAATTGTCAGTCGATATCTCTCTCATTCCAGCTGTCTTTTCAAATGTCAGCCACCTCACAGTTCTTTTTCCTTGCACCTGAAAGTTGTGTGTGTGGTGTGTGTGTGTGTGTGTGTGTGTGTGTGTGTGTGTGTGTGTGTGTAATAACCATCAGGCCTGGCTTCTGCACAGTGGATTTTCTTAGACACAATTCCAGAAGCAGGAAGTCCTGCCAACTACAGGGAAAGAGACCGTGCCCAGAGCACCCGGAGAACTCTGTGAGCAGCTGTTCATTGTCCTCAACCAATTCATTCTCTGAGCCCTTCACCCACCTTCCTGGCATCAAAAAAGACAAGGTGGAGCTTTGTGCCTTAGTGCACTTGCTGTGCAACCACAAGGACCTGAGCTTAGATCCTAGTGCCTATGTAATAAGCCAAGCTCCACCCTGAGCCTGAACCCTCAGTGTGAATAGGAGGTGGAGACAAGAGGGTTGCTGGTTTAGAGGAAGATACTGCCTCAAAGGAATAGAGATGAGTGTTAGAGGAAGATGCCCAACACTCTTCTCTGACCTCTGTGTGCATAAGCATGAGCGCATTTGGTGCCAGCAAACACATAAACATATTTCTGTCTTTCTGTCTCTGTGTCTCATCTCTCTGTCTCTCTCTCTGTCTCTCTGTCTCTCTGTCTCTCTGTCTCTCTGTCTCTCTCTCTTCCCAGAGCTTTGCATTTTTCCAGGGAAAACCTTAGCTGAACTCCTGTGGGAGAAAGCCAGGCAGTGACTGCTCCAGAGAACTCTGGGCTCAGGAATTCCCATTAGGAGCTGACTGGCCCTTGGTTTGGTCCCTGTAAATAGCAGATTCTGTTTCAGAGACCAAGTGGGGAACATAGCAGCTGGATTTTCACTTTAGGGAGATGTGAAGACACATGGTACCCAAATGTTTTCATCCCAGACACCCCCTACCTCCTATCCCCAAAAGTGAGCTTCTCACTGTGGGCCCCAGCTGAGAGCCAGTCTCTCTGACCTCACAGGCTTCTTGAGGTAAGGGGAAAGAAACAGCTGAAGCCAAAGAGAAAGCTGGCTGGTGTTTGGCCAATCTACAGATTGGAGTGGACAGGAAACAGAAGTTTCAGCAGCCCCAGTGCCCATACCAGAAGGCAGCTTCTCTAGTTGAGAAGCAAAGGGCTGTGGTGTTCCAGGCCACTTAGCAGCTCAGACTTAGGCAAGCACTGATGCTCAGGGAGAACACCGAGACATGTAGAGAACCAGCCACACCCTTCCATGGATCAGCTTATATCCAGGTGTTCATGGAGCCTACGCCAGTCCCACAAATAAAGCCAAATACATGGAAGCCCCCATTCCTAAACACACTCAGGGAGTTGGGCTTCAGTGCCTTCTCTCCAGTCTGCCAACCAGTGCTTTATCACTAGAGGAAGCAGCCCCAACCTATCCCCCTTGAGCTCTCTCCCTAAGGGACTCTGATCTCATTCATGGGACCCATTGCTATCAACCCCAGCTCACCCACACTCCTACATAAAGAACCCATGTTCCAGTCCTCAGCCTCTCACTGGACCCTTTCACATCACCAGCTACCCAAGTCCTCTTAAGCAAGGCCCTAAGATGTCCTGGTGCAGCCTGATCCCAGCCTAGCCTGACAGGCTTCCCCTCTGTAGATTCCTAGGTCATTGTTCCCATGGATTAACTCTTGACTGCCCTCCCTCAGTCTCATGTGCCATGATTATTTAGTCTTCTGGCCCCCTTCATTCTTCCCTCACCATACCAATCAGTCTCATGAAATCCCTTTTGGGTTATTCTTGCAATTTCAACTGCTCACCTTCCTCTGTGCCACTCCAGGAGCAGAGAACTCTAGTACCTTCGGGAGTGAGCAGGTGGCATGGATGTGTAAGGCCGTAAAACCAAGAGAGGGTGACAGGCAGTGGGAACTAGAGAGTAAAGGCTCTACCTCAAGGCAGCCAAATTATTTTTTTTAAGAGTCACTGAGCAAACCAGCCATGTTTGGCCCCGAGATAATGACGGTACGCGCAAGCCCTGTCTGCATTTATGTGGTACCTCAGCCATCTTAAGACTTTAACATAGACCCCTCCATTAACCAAGAAACTTTACCGACTCCCTTTTACCCACAGGAAGAGAATGGGATAATTAATGTTTGCAGAGAGCTTTAAAAATTAGCAAGGACTTTGCCTTCTATGAAGCTGACATCCATTCAACTTCCATTCAAAGTGTGTCACAGGTCTCTGTGTTTGTTTTTCAAGCCTGTGACCCCTCTATAACTGAGCTTACCTTTTGCTATCCAAGAAATCCAACCCCACTCAGAGTTTGGGGCCTAACTCCAGCCTCTCTGGGAAGCCCAGAGGGGACTGTTCCTCTGTCCATAGCGGAAGCCCACACAGAATCCATACACCCATTCCATCTCTTTCTCACCAAACCTGTCCTCTACCAGGGATTCATTCAGAGCCATCTCATCATCTGGCCCCTACCTGCTGCTGGCCATAGCTAAGTCATGGCGGAGTTTGCTAAAGAGAAGAATCTGTCACCAATAAGGGACAGAAGGACAAGTACTAATCTTAACAGAAACCGTTCTGGCTGCAGTGCTTAAATGTTATATGTACCTAACCACCAGAAAGCTTGGTAGAGACAGAACTCACTGCCCACGGAGATTGCAATGCACAGTTCTATGTTGGAGCCTAGCAACCTGCATCTCAGCTCCTGGCTGCTGGTTCAGATGCAGGATCAATAAGGTCCATGTGTCTAGGAACATCTGGTCTCAGAATTAGAAAGTGGACTTAGGTGTGAATGGTCATTCTTGAGAATGTCCCCACCAGCGGGGACCCAGTTATTCAGGGTCCTGAAGGGGCGCTACCCTTGGGCCTAAATGGGGGGCGAGAGAAGAAGGAGACCAAGCAAGATTCTATTGTCAAGGTCTCGTTTATTGGGATGAACGTTACAGCTTTTAAGGCTTTCAGGTAGGGGGAGTGACCTTTGTGAAACATGAAGGAGGGGGAGGTGCGGATATAGGTAGTGATAGCTGGAGGCAAAGAGGTCAGGCGGTAGATGAGGTCAGGTGGTGGAGACACTGGGTGTTGACTGAGGAGATAACTGGTATCTGCTCGAGCTGAGGCATCCCTTGAATGTTATCTTCCTGTGCCATAAATTCATGGGAGAGGCTTTCATTCAACAATCTTAAGACTTAAGGCAGTCATCTTAGGGGTGAGTCTCTGTGGCCAAACAGCCCAGAGTCACCTAGTCACTTTGAGCCATGCAGTCAAAAAGCGGCTAGGCCAAAATCCAATATGGCTCGGTGCATCAGAAGGTCATTACCTGGCCCTGGCTTCCATGGTGGTGGGCTCTGAACTCCTCCCAGCAGGGTAGTCACAGGAGAGAGAGTCTACCCCAATGTTGGGGTATGATTACTTTCCCCACCTGGCCTCTGTCTGGCTGTCCTCTGGCTGTCCTTGTTCACAGCACGAACAAAAGAAGATCTTGATAGCCACAATGCCCACTCCAGAAGCTCTGGCCTAGTCCCTGAAGGTCACTTCCTGCTCTCATCAGTGGTCTACACTTCAGCCTCTATGACAGCAGGGTGAGCCATCTGCTTCCCACAACCACATCCCCACTTCTGTCTCCAGATTCAGACAGTTGGTCATGATTGAGAACATCTGTTTATAACCCCGGCTGGAGACAAACAGGAACAAGAGGAAGTCAGGGCGAGCTGCCCTGGCCTGGACCTGGCTCCATTGGCTGCTCTCCAAGCTTCCCATCTCCTCCAATCAATCCTCACCTTCCCACAGCCAACAAGCATTGCACAGGCTCCAAGGGACAGATCCTCGAGGGTTTCATAAAGCAGATGCTAAACAATAAGGGACTGACAGGCATAAAAGGCAAAAACAAAAGCAAGGGCCTGGGCAGCAGGGCCTGGGCAGCAGGGCCTGGGAAGACACTGAGTCCAAGAATGGGAGTTGAGCTGAGCCTCTACCTCTCAGCCCAGGAGAAACTATTTTGAGTTGCCCCAAAGCAGCAACCTCTTTCTTGAGCTTGCAGTTTTCTCCTGGAGAACACCACACAGATTCTGCTGAAAGTTTACACAGAGAACCCACCCTAATGGACTACCAATCTCTTTGTGTCTCCTCTCTTGCTTCTGACACCATTAATATTCTCAACCCCAGGCCCAGCACCTCTGACTGCCCCCCTCAGCCCTAATCATTCTATCTAAAGAATGTTCTAGACTTGTCCTCATCATCTGGATACCTCAACGTGCCTTAGTTCAGGTCTCTTCATTTTGGCCTTGGGCAGTTTGTTAAGGGGTCTGCAGATCTCAGCTGGTCTATTTACTACTCTCTTAATTCCCATCTTAGCCCTCTCAGCCTTCTCAATGCTGAGATAGCTCCTCCTCATGTTGTGGTGACCCCAAACCATAACATTACTCATTGTTACTTCATGACCCATGGGTTGAGAACTGCTGTGTTTGGAATTAAGCTGTCAGGTCTATGGGGGGACGTTGACAGGGTTTCCCTGTCAGGACTCTGTCCATCTAGGTTCACACAGTCCTAATTGGTGATCTCTCTGGGAGAAACGTCGAGTACTAGCTTTCTTAGGCTTTCTCTACGGCCTTTACACACAGCACCCCTATATTTGCCAAACACCCACACATTTCAACTTCTCTAGGAATTCACTAAAACTCTAGGAGTTCCCTCAGTCTAGAATGTTCTTCTATGCCTTTGCCCATCAAAACCCTTTCTTAATTTGCTGTGGTTGAATATGGTCTGTCCTCTTTGATCGTCACACTTAGTGAAGTTTGGTGGTTGTTGTGGTCATGTGGTTAGTGGATCCTTTGAGAGATTCAATCATAAGGAGAGACTGTCTTTCTCACAGAAGTGAGCTCATTCTCAAGACAGTGGGCTCATGACCCATCCCCCCAAAAAGGTCCTCACCAGCCACAGCTGCCCAGTCTTAAGACATTCAGCCCCCAGAATCATGAGCTGAATAAATTTACTTTCATAATAAATTATTAAGTTTTAAGTATTTGGTATAGCAACGGGAAAATGAGCAAAGAGAATGTTCTTGCTCAAACATCCTTCCTATGCCTTTCTTCCCAGAGTTCTGTTTTTTTTTTTACAGAACAAAATTAATAGCTCCTTTGTGTTCCTCTCTGAGTTTCACGCTATGTCTTCTTCCTAGAGTATAACCTAGTTAGGGTCTCTCCCATCAGAACGGCTTGAGAGCTGAAGTCTCCGTGCTGCCGTGCATAAGTACCTGGCATGACAAATGTTTGTCTAAAGAGAACTAGGAAAGAATGAGTAGAGGACTTCTACAGGTCGAATTAGCAGCAAAGTAAGTCCAAATCATCCTGCCCTACTCGCAGAGCACAGAGCATGGAGCACGGGGGTCACTTCCAATCCTCTAATTGTTGGCGCTGCTCTTACGGTCTTCAGAAGCCTCTTAGATCTAGGGTGGCCAGTATCTACCAGTAACACTAATCATGCCAGCTGCCATCTGTTGAGTGATTGTGATGTGCCAGGCACCTTGCCCAGCATTTTCCATACATTACTACAGTCACTTCTGCTGTCACCTGTGAGATATTTCCTTCAATCTCATCCTATCACATATATGAGGAAGCCAGGGAAGTAAGGAACTTTCTAGGCCATAGAAGAAGCTAAGATTCCACCTCAGAGGATCGGATCCTAACACTCTATTCTGCCTCCCCAAGCCCGGGCCCCTCCTCTCCACACCCATCAGTTCTGAGCCAGTAGCACAGATGGTAGGCTCATCTCTTGCCAGGGATACCAGAAGTCTCACAAAAGAGATGGGGCCCCTGCAGAAAGGACAGATCACTAGCCACACTTTCCTTGCTCTGGTCAAACTACAGGTTTCCTCAGCAGACTAACCCCTCCCAGAAAACCTGGCTCTGGCCACTGAGTGTCACTATACTGTTACAGCTTCTGGTTCATACAGCCTCCCTCCCTCTGCAGGACGGTACCGGGACATGGTGCCTCTGATGAAGGATGCTTTCAGTATTCTGGCCAGTCCTTCTAAGAGGGCTTGAATATAAACTGGGCCAGTGGGAAAGGGTAATTAGGCAGGCCTCTCTCCTGATGAGGTGGAGGGATCAGCAGGTGTAAGCTCAAAGACCTGGGTCCTGGTGTGCATTTAATTAAGTATCACCATTCGGTTCACACATTGGCTGCCAAGGCTTATGGGGGGGGGAGGGGGAAATCCCAACCAACCTCTTTCCTTGTAACCCCTGGTGGGAACAGAGGAAGGAAGACTGCCTGCACACCCCCACCCCCAAGTCAACAAGACAAAAACAGAGCAGCCAGAAGCAGAGCCTCTTCTACATGCTCAGCCTTTGATTACTAAAAAGAACAACCAAAAGAGAACAGAGAGAACCCTGGGGAGACAGGCTCTAGACTTCCAGGCAAACAAAAGGATCAGAGGAATGGAAGGGCAAGTCTGAAAATCAGTTAGGCAATAGCTTCCAGTCACCCTACCTAAACCCTAACGAGTCAGGCGCCTGTTCTGAGATAACAAAGGCCACTGTGTTTAATGAAGGGTATAAATGGTAGAAATATGAGACAGGAGCTTTTGCAAGCTGTTAATGAGGTGGATGGGAACCCTCTAAAAATAAAGCAGGGCAAGTTGAAAGGGTAATTAGGGGTGCAGAAATAAACAGAGGGTGTCAAGTTGAAAGAAGTTCAAGGCAAAGGCTCCTCGAGCATGTCTTCAGTAGGTAGTGCAGGAAAGGGACGAGGCGGAGAACACAGTCAGAACACACATCCTTTCTACTGACCTTAGACTTTTAAGAACGGTAAGGAGCTCCCACCATCTGCGGCAACAAGTTACAGCCACCATGAGGCAGGCTCAGCCTTGTTTATTAGAGCATCTCCAAAGAGACCTGAGCAATATTAGGCAATAGGAAACCTCAAACGCCAAGTAATAAAACCCAACCCGGTTCATGCCTCTGAACTGATTACCAGCAATTGTGCTCCTGTGTGTGGGTGCCTGGCTGCACAAACACAGTGGCTTGTACCACACATTCGATCCACACAAACAAATCTCCACCCACCTGTGGAGATCTCCAGCCAAGGTCAGCTGAGTGTGAATAGAGAGTGGGTTGTTGCAAACCCTTGAGGTGGATTTAAGATGTTCCTGTATGCCTTCCACCTCCCACCTTCCACCTCCACAATGTCTTTCTCGCCTTCTCCATTACTGCTTAAAATGCTGCCACATTGGAAAGCTGTTCATGGTCAAGTACATTTGGGACATTCTTGGCATGCCCTCGTCTAGGAGATGTGTATCAATGCATTAAGGACAGACATCTCCTTTGGTTCAGTTCAGTGTTTCCCAAAGATTTGACTATGTAAAAACTTTCCCGCAAAATCCTATTTACTAACTAACATCCTTATCCACTGCCCAATTCCAATTAGTGGGCTTTCTCCAGAGATTCTAGAGAGCATTGAGGCTAGTGATGAGGGATAGAAGGGGGAGAAGAGGACCCCGCTGCTAAGAGAAATGAGAAACTCTGGGGGTAGACATCCCTCCAGTCACTTCCTCTCCTCCAACATCTCTGCAAATGTCGTGATACCAGTCCTGGTGACTAACTGCAAAGCAGTGCTCACTTTAAGAGAGGAACTGCTCCCACAGATTCTGGCCCAGGGCATAAAGCACTGCCCTATGAATTTTGAGTCCTTTTGGTTGCTAAGGAACTGAATGATGGACTCGTCCCCAGGCTTTCACATTTACTCCTGTAGGCTGTGTGACCCAGCAAAGTAACTTCGTGCTTCCCCATCACTTTGCTCATTTGTAAAATCAGAGCAGCAGCAGCAGCAGCAGCAGCTACCTCACAGAGCAGCTTAGAAGGCTCATCGGGATACCAAAGCCACGTGCTCAGGTTCCTGCCTGTGCTTCGTAATGCACGGCCTTTATAATGACCAAGATAAGAAAGTGTTCCTTTTGTCTACATTTTTATTATGTGATTTCACACACTCTCAGGGGCTTAGATAAAATGGGGATGGGTCTGAAAAATGTATGTTTACCTAGATCTTCTTCTTGAACTTGCAGTTTATGCTTATACTTACACTGGAGCGTAAGAAAGCAGAAAGGCAATGAACTTCAAGGACCTCAGAAGACCTGGATACCCCAGCAACTGGCTAGGCACAAGGCAGAAGCCCTGTCTCTTCCTCTCAGGAGTCTTCAGCTCCAAGGATTTGCTTTGTTCTCATCCCATACCCCACCACCTTTCTCAACTTTCTCACTCACTCACCAGGCTCTAGAACCCATCTCCAGAGCCTGCTCCAGACTCCACATCTCTGAACTCGGATTTTCAGAGTGTTCAGATGAGTCTCCTCATTCACAGGTCTGGCTCACCAGCAGAAGGCCTCCATCCCAAATCCCGTAGCTGTGGCATTGCAGAGTGAGATGCTTATGTGCTACCCAGAGTTAGCCTTCCCAACACCCCTGGACAGGACAAACACTACGAGCCTGCTAGCTTTGCTCTGCTACTTGCTTGCCTGGCACATAGAACCTTTTCTCTGAACCTTCGTTCAGGGATGCTTTTGTCTAACTGGATCACATTTATAACTTCAAGCCACACCCCTTCTCCCCACAGAGGGCAACTTGAAGGTATAGTCTGCTCTCCGTCTAGAGGCAGTGGGTGTCAAGAAGTCGTCACAATATTCAAATTAGGTCCATTCCTCTTTTATTCTGTGAGATTCTGCAACTTTTTGTCTTCAGTTTGTGAGGCAAATGTTAAGTTTAACCTTGGCTGTACCCCCAGCATCCAGCAAAGTTGCAAAACCAGGGAGGCAGAATTTAAAAGTTGTCTGCGTCTGTGTAGGAAAAAAACAAAGGAGAAAGGAAGAGCTCTTCAGGAACAAACAGCAGCAGCATAGTGTTTCAACTCCAGTATACATTAAATACTACCGCCGCAAAGAGCCTTGGCTGGTTCCGTAAGGACAGCGTCCTTGGGATACTGTCTGCTCTTAATAGTCGAAATAAATTTTGAGTTCCATGCCCATAAATTTCCTGCTGTTTAGAATGTGGGATTAGCTTCCTCAACCTGACTTTCCTTCTCTCAAATGGTGATGCCACATTATATATGAGATGTAGCTGACAGGCACGGGGTAATGTCCCTTCCAATCTGCCTCTCATCCACAGTATAACCTTAGCTACTTAGTGGAAAGGGGCCTAATTGTTTTATGGAAAAGCAGAATAAGAAGTACCTCAGAGGAGCCTTTGAGAGTACTGAGTTCCAATAATTTCTCCTCCCCAACAGTCCTTTCCCAATGGCCCAAATATCTATCTCTGTCAATCAGGGATTTAGTATTGGCACTAGAAACTCAATGAGACAGAAAATTAGGACTAGACCACAGTTTAGCAAGGACCATTAGTTTCTGAACGTGGTTCTCAGTAATCAGATAGCTTCAGCTTCAGACAGAATGAGCTCTTTGCACCAAAATTATATAATCACCATGCCCTTCTTATTTTCTGATAGACAGGCCTTCCAGATAGAACCCTGCTTCTCTTCTGTAGCATTTAGCTAAAGTCATAAGGAACAAATAGTCTTCTGCATTCTCTGTTAAATCAGTCACCAGCTTCCTATTGGATTCCCTATGCAAATGACCTGTGTTTCCAGGGCATATATATATATATATATATATATATATATATATATATATATATATATATAATTTGTGTGTGTGTGTGTATTATTTGTGTCATCACCAAAAATTACAGGCTGCAAACTTCCTGTCATGTAGTATGCTTTTATTATATATAATTCCAGTGATACCATAGGTTAGCTTTAGATTTTAAGGGTTTTTTTCACTTGAAGCCCCACTTCTGGTACCAATTTCTGCTCTAATGAGAACTCTGGTCATATATTCAAAAGATCTAAAGTAAAAAAACAACTATGGATTTGTAATAGGGTTCTTTAAGTAGCATAACTGATAGAATGGATGCATATATAATAAATATATGTGGAATTTATTAGAGTGGCATATATATATATACATACATATATATATATATATATATATATATATGATTTGTAGAGTGGCTCTAGGCTGTGGTCTAGTTAGTCCAACAATGCCTATCTACTAATGGAAATCCAAAGAATCAAGAATCCAGTAGCTCATAAAAACTGTATGGTATTGGTACAGAGACAGACAGGTAAATCAGTGAAACAGAATTGAAGACCTAGAAATGAACCCTCACACCTATAGCCACTTGATCTTTGACAAAGGAGCTAAAACCATCCAATGGAAGAAAGATAGCATTTTCAACAAATGGTGCTGGTTCAACTGGAGGTCAGCATGTAAAAGAATGCAAATCAATCCATTTTTATCACCATGTACAAAGCTTAAGTCCAAGTGGATCAAGGACCTCCACATCAAACCAGATACACTCAAACTAATAGAAGAAAAAGTAGGGAAGAGTCTCGAACACATGGGCACTGGGGAAATTTTCCTAACAAAACACCAATAGTTTATGCTCTAAGATCAAGAACTGACAAATGGGACCTCACAAAACTGCAAAGCTCTGTAAAACAAAAGACACTGTCATTAGGACAAAATGATTGGGAAAAGATCTTTACCAATTCTACATCTGATAGAGGGCTAATATCCAAAATATACAAAGAACTCAAGAAGTTAGACTCCAGAGAGCCAAATAACCTTATTAAAAAATGGGGTACAGAACTAAACAAAGAATTCACAGCTGAGGAATATCAAATGGCTGAGAAGCACCTAAAGAAATGTTCAACATCCTTAGTCATCAGGGAAATGCAAATCAAAACAACCCTGAGAAACCTCACACCAGTCAGAATGGCTAAGATCAAAAACTCAGGTGACAGCAAATGCTGGTGAGGATATGGAGAAAGAGGAACACTCCTCCATTGTTGGTGGGATTGCAAACTGGTACAACCACTCTGAAAATCAGTCTGGAGGTTCCTCAGAAAATTGGACATTGAACTATCTGAGGACCCAGCTATACCTCTCTTGGGCATATACCCAAAAGATGCTCCAACATATAATAAAGACACATGCTCCACTATGTTCATAGCAGCCTTATTTATAATAGCCAGAATCTGGAAAGAACCAGATGCCCTTTAACAGAGGAATAGATTAAAAAAATGTGGTACATCTACACAATGGAATATTACTCAGCTATCAAAACAATGACTTCATGAAATTCATAGGCAAATGGAATGAACTAGAAAATATCATCCTGAGTGAGGTTACTCAATCACAGAAAAACACACATGATATGCATTCATTGATAAGTGGATATTAGCCCCAAAGCTCGAATTACCCAAGATGCAATCCACAGACCACAGGAAGTTCAGGAAGAAGGATGACCAAAATGCAGATGCTCCCACTCCTTCTTTTTTTTTTTTTTTTTTTTTTGGGAGCTGGGGACCGAACCCAGGGCCTTGCGCTTCCTAGGCAAGCGCTCTACCACTGAGCTAAACCCCCAACCCGCTCCCACTCCTTCTTAAAAGGGGGAAAATATTCATAGGAGGGGATATGGAAGCAAAGTTTAGAGCAGCGACTCAAGGAATGGCCATTCAGAGCCTGCCCCACATGTGGTCCATATATATACAGCCACCAAAACCAGATAAGATTTATGAAGCTAAAAAATGCATGCGGAAAGGGACTGGATATAGATTTCTCCTGAGAGACACATCCAGAGCATGTCAAATACAGAGGTCAGTGCTGGCAGCAAACCACCAAACTGAGAACAGGACCTCCTTGGTGGGAATTAGAGGAAGGATTGAAAGAGTTGAAGGAGCTTGCAACCCCATAAAAACAACAATGCCAACCAACCAGAGCTTCCAGTAACAAACCACTACCCAAAGACTACACATGGACTGACCCTGGGCTCCAACTGCATCTGTAGCAGAGAATAGCCTTGTGGGGCACCAGAGGAAGGGGAAGCCCTTGGTCCTGCCAAGTTTGGACCCCCAGTGCAGGGGAATATGGGGGAGGGCAATAAAGGGGATGTATAGGGGAAATACCTGTATGGGGAAGGGGGAGGGGAAGGAATGGGGGCTTATGGACAGGAAACCAGGATGGGGAATAACCTTTGAAATGTAAGTAAAGAAATAAATAATAATAAATTTTAAAAAATAAGAATCTTACAATTGAATATATATATATATATGAATCTAGTAGCTCACTCCCTAAAGCTGGATGTCTCAGCTGGTCTTCAGTATATGCCAAATCCTGAAGAAGTAGGATCTAATGCCAATGAAGAAATGAACTTGCCAGCAAGGGTGAGGGCAACCAGGCAAAGAGCAAGAGCATCTTTCTTCTATGTCCTTTATACAGGCTGCCAACAGAACATGTGACCCAGATTTAGGGTGGATCTTCTCACCACAAATGATCTGGATTAAAGGTGGGTCTTCCCACTTAAAATCATTTAATTAAGAAAAAGTCCACAGAGGTATAGCCAGCCTCCTAGGTTTTAGTTAAGTACAGATGTGTGTGTGTGTGTGTGTGTGTGTGTGTGTGTGTGTGTGTGTGTGTGTGTGTGTGATGTTTAAGGAATCAGATACTGAAAGGCAGAACAAAGGCATCTCCTTTCCCTGTCCCAGCCTGTCTATGTCTCTTTCAGAGACTCAGGATAGTGATTTGGTTTCCAATCTTCTTCTTTTCAAGTCTTTTAGGAGGACAGTAGGGGTGGCATCTTGCTGCTTTCTCAGCAATTTACCTGTCTACCTGTGGTACCTGAGAGCTAACGCAGCCACCTAAAAGACAGCCTCATACCGTGGTCCAGATGTGGCTGGACATCCTGGGAAGCTTGCGTGGCTGACACTCACCAAAGACAGACATTGGCTGACATCCACTTATTAGAACCCGGCTGCATGCACAAACTGCCAGTTAGCCAGCATACTGTTGTTTCTGACAGTTGTCCCTGTCTAGTCAGCACTGGCACTCACGTGAGAACCGTGCAGTCTGTAATTCTGTCCTGTTTCTGTAATTATGAGCATCTAAGAATTCACCACAAAATATACATAGCAGAGTGCCTCAGTATCTCTCTGGGCACATGTATATATTTATTTCATCTCATGGAATCTAATGTCAAGCAAACCTTGTTATATTCCAATCTGAAATGATCATCTCTCCACATCCCAGCCCTCCTTCTCTGGCCATGACTGATTTCAGTAGGTGGCACCATCAACCCTGTGGTTATCCAAATATAATGAGTGCTTTGCCCTTTGCTATTTCTTTTACTCCATGCCTTATATCTAAATAAACATCAAGTCTTATTGATTTTTGCCTCCCAAATATCTGCTGAGTCCATCTCATTCTGTGCAACCCTCCAGCACTATCTTGGATCAGGCAATTATACTCTTGACTAGTTTACCCTAACAGCCTTTTAACTGATCTCCCTTTGCTCGTCTTTCTCCTTCCATGCATTTCCTATACGGCATCCAGACAAACCTGATTATGTGAACTCCTGCTTAAAACCTTCCTATAGCACTCCAGTGGTGTTCCAGCCCCTCTATGATGTGACTTCTGCCTACTTTTCTAGCCTTCCTGTTTGGCTTCACTCTTAGAAAGACCCTTTCTGAAGAGTTTTTCAGCTCCCAGAATACCACTACCTCTTTAGATACACCATGCCCACACTTGACCTATCTTCAGCACATGGGAAGAAGAGGCAAGAAGGATCAAGAATTCAAGATCATCATACCAAGTTCAAGACCATTCTGGGCAACATCAAACCTTGTCTTCCCCAACCCAAAAAATGAGAGGAAGATAATAAATACATAGTAATACTAAGAACCCCTTTATTGTTATACTTGACACATATGTCATTAATATTATAAAAGAAAGCATTTATGTGCACACACACATATGTATAACCTACCCATATAGATACTTCTTCATCATACGGTGACTGCTCGTGTCTGTGTGGGGCCTTCTTTTTTTCTGTGAAAGATTCAAATAGTATGTTTTTTTGGTCATCCCCAAAGTATTTCAGCCCTGACACAATGTTAAGAAAAAAGTAAGGAAGAAACAACACTCTTATTTACTTAAATGTGCTTTAAATCTATTAAGTGTCTTATCTGTTAGCAAGTGGCTGTACTTGGTTCTTTTGGGGGGAAATGCCATAGTTGGTAAGCAGGTCCCCATCTCTGGTTGCAGAGAAAGGACAAGAAGCACTGTGCTCTAGAGAAAGATTGCTATGAGGGGTGAAATCTGAGACCCTAACTCAGAAAATGTTGAAGATGTTAGGAAGAGAGCCTGTTCCAGGACCTTACAACTGCCACTTGGACACAAGCAAAGGGGTAACTTTGTTCTTACCATTACTGTAGGTATTATAGTCCTTAAGTGGTGATTTATAATGTTCCTAATGGCAGCGTGGCTAGAGCTGAGTGGGGATTAGGTACAACACAGCGGGCTCAGTAAGTAGCTCAAAAATCATTGGCCAGGGAAAAGTTAGGTACAGGGTGACCTGATTTTCTTGAGAACAGCATGACAAGATAGGCCAAGCAGAGGGAGGAAATCGAGGGTCAGGGTGGCTGACAGAATAAATGCAGAATGGATTAAACAGCAGCTGCCCGAGAAGGGTAAGGTTCGTTGGTCTCACAGCACGATTCCCACCATCTGTATTCCATCAGCGCCTCTCAGAGCCTCCCCACCTAATCAATAAGACACCCTCCCCCGCTATTGTTGTTTTTATTACTATTATAGTGCTAGGAAATCAGAGCAGTTAGTAACAAAAAATGCTTCACATGCAGGGGTGGACAGCCTCAGGGAAAAGACATTCATTAAATTAGGTTATGTCCAGGAAATGCAAGCACTGGCAGGTGTGTGGTGACAGTGCGTGGTGACAGATGCAAGCCCTCCGTTTGTATTAGCAGTTGTTCAGATAGGAGAAGAAAGGCAACACAGGTTTACCAACAGACAGGTTTGCCCATAGGTAGATAGCCAGCAGGCTGAAGTTCCTCTGCTGGGTCCAATGCTGAGAGCTGAATTAAAGCTTCCTAAATGCTGACATGATAGTTCTACAGATAAACATGAGTTTGCCTAATTGATCCAACCACAAGTTAAATTTAAGGCTGTGTCTCTCAGCGTTATGCTCGAAGCCACTTTCCCATCAGCCTCTCCAGGACTGTTACCACATTCCGGAGCTGCAAGCTCTCTCAGCTCTGACTGTCACTGTCACCTGTCTCCATGCTGTCTCCTGCTCACTCCTGCCACTCTTCACCATTTCCTCTCCTCTGGAGATCACTGCAAAGGCCGGTTAACCAGCCTACTCTCTCGTCCCCTTGCGATAGTATGATATATACATTTTGTTTTCCTACCACAGATCCTGGCTTGCAGCTCCTGTAATAACCCATGTTATGTTCCTGAAGGACTAGCACACTGACCATGTGGTTTTGTTGAAGCATAATAATTGGCATCTCATCCTTACTGGCTGAAGAGATTTCAGGGCAATAAAAGCGGGGGTGGGAGGAGGTCTTTCTTTTACAGCACAGAAAGTAGTTTGGAACCCTGCAAGTGACCCAGAGAGCATTCCTTTTCCCTCTAACCCACTTCTTTTCCTATGCAAGGCAAGCCATTAAAGTTAGAATTTCCCTTCACCAAAGAGGATCATAGGCCTTTCTGCCTCAGAACTGGCCATATAGGAATTCTGTAGCAGCTGTGCATGCCATGTTTATTTCAGAAGGGGCCCTGCCCTAAGCCCTGGAGGAAGGAACATTGCATAGAGAAGCTGAGAGGTTCTGGAGACACATCCCATCCCTATTGTTTGTTAGCATGAGGTCCTATGGTGTCCAATCACCTTCCCACATTGGCATCCATGTTTCAGTTCCATGTTTCCAAAGACATCTCTACTAAACCCGAAGGATAGGCTTGCACCTGGCATCTCTGCTAGGGACACTCCTGAGGCACAAGCCCTATAGACTGTGAGATCTGCTGCTATGGCCAAGCTGATAGCATTGGAACTGAACTAACTTAGAGGACTTCCCGTTAGCCGCACCCCAGGGGTGATCGCTGCTAGCCAGTGAAAGGAAAGCCCTGCACGAGGGTCTGTACTGAGAGCAGGCCATAGGTGAAACTGGGTTTGAGGTTTGCTTTCCTTATCAAATCAGACCCTGCAGTTCATTATCCCCACACAGCGGAGTCTTATCGTAAAGTATTCTAGGCTGTGTTTAGGGGGAAGGGCTCTGGAAAGATGGTTCAGTTAAGAGTTTGTTCTGCTCTTACGGAGGACATGAGTTCAGTTCTTAGCACCAACATCTGGCAGCTCACAACTGCCTGTAAATCCAGATCCAAGGGATCTCACACTTTATTCTTGACTTCGTGGGCTCTGCCCCCATGGGCACACATCCACACCCCCACACTCCCAACCACATCCACACCCTATATTTAAAAAGAAATAAAACTGACAAAAGAAAAAGAGCCTCAACTATTAGGGAGAATCTGAAACCCCAATTACTTGTGTGTGTTTGTTTGTTTGTTTGTTTTGTGGAATACACCAAAGAAAATCTCAGACATAATACATCACATAAATATCCCTGCATTTTGTATCTCCAGCTTCTACAGGTTTTAACCTAAAACTCGTGGTATCGTTGCACCTAACAAAATAAATAATAATACTGAATACTGACCTCTATTCGGATTTCCTGAATTTGTTCTAAAGAGGTTTTATAAGGATGTAATGAGATGGGCCGTCGTGCTCGGTTCTGTCCCTCGGCGTCCTTTATTCTGTGACATCTCTCTTCCCATGCTTTCATGTCATTGTTCCCTTTGAAATATAAACTGAGATACTTTTTGTGATTCATAAATGTGAGTTCTCATGTCACTGTGAGGGATAGGCTTCTCCCAAACTGTGTTAAAATGTCAGGACATTACCTGTCTGATACATAAAAGAGGAAAGAAATAATATATAAATCATATCTGGTAAGTCCGGGCTTCATTCCCACAAGAGACTTGCCTTGCAAATAGGATAACAGACCAAACTGTAGCCACGCCCCCAGCCCCACCTGATTGATTGATCACTGCAAGGCCACCTCTCAACAGCCTCTTAGCGCTGATTCAGTCCAGTTCATCCTAAGCTGTTTTTACCCAGAATTCTGTTCTTCCCTTTCCAGCTCCCCAGAATGCTTCATCCTCTCTGTTCCTGTGGAAAAAGCTCCCTGCCCAGGTGCAGGATGGGAGATAGATGACTTCACTGACATGTTATAGATTTGCTCTTCTTCCCCCAGGCCGCCCTCCATCACATCACCTTGTTCCCATTTCTTCATGGAGTTTATTACTGTGTGAAATTATATTCTCCTTAATGCATTTGCTTCCTGGTGTAATGGGATGTTAGTGGTTCTTTCACGAAATACTGAAAAGATAGATGTGAAATATCAAGGCTAGGCAACCATTTTTAAAAAAGGAAATGGTCACAGATCTTTTCTGGGTTCTTGGTGTGTGTGTGTATGTATGTATGTGTGTATGTATGTATGTATGTATGTATGTATGTATGTATGTATGTGTATCCACAGAGTTGAGGGCATCCTGGAGCTGGTGTTACAGGCAGTTGTTGGCCACTGTAGACGCTGGAACCCAAGCTCTGGGTTTTTGGGAAGAACAGTAAGCATTCTCATCTGATGAGCCATCTCTCCAGTCCCTCATTTCAGTTTTTAAACTTAGGCTCTTTTACCGATTTAAAGTGTCCAAAGAGTTGTCCATCATCTACAATGGGCAGGACAACCATGGTCTGGGGCCCACACTTCCCCAGCAGAACAAATCCCTACCCTGAGCAGACGTTAAACTCTCAATAGAAACCGAAAGCAAGCTCTGTTCTGAAGTTACACAGCAAAGTACTCAGCCCAACTTGTTTAGCACGGGAACCTCACAAGACTCTGCCGCCACAACATTGTATCAGGAAAGCTAAAATGAAGGTCTAGTGTCCCATAAAGATTGATCAATGGACTCGATTCCCAGGGATGACCTTCCAATAGCAGAACTTGTGCTTTAAGGTCCATCCAAGGTTTTTAGATACATTGTTGTGACAGCACCACACAGTTTGATAGGGTTGACACAAAACTGTATTTCTTGTACGTGAAAGATTTAAAATAACATTCCTGAGCTGTTCTCTTCCAGCAGTGGCTCAGGGTCCAGATTCCTTCTATGTCACCACAGTGTCCTCATAGGTATCATGTGGTTTCCAAAGTTGCTGGAGAGGAAGGCACAGCTGAGATTCATCTCCAGCTGAGAAATGACACAGCCCCCAGGCCTTCTTTTATGTTTTTAGCCAGATCAAGTCTTTTGTACCTAGCTGGAGAGAACTTGGAGTATTTTGGTGTCTGGCTAGTTTGTTTCCCACAGTACTTCTAACTATGGAAACAGAGCACTTGGTAGTCAATTAGCATCCACCACAGTGGCCACCTAGGAGGACTGGAGAGGCAGTTGGTGGTTAAGTCCTTACAGAGGACCCGAGTTGGAGTCCTAGCACTCACATCAGGTGTTTCACAGTTGCCTGTGACTCCAGTCCCAGGTGATTCAATGTCCTGTTCTGGCCTCTGCAGGCGTCATCTATTCTCATGTGTACAAACCCATACCCAGACATAGACATATACACATAACTTAAAAATTAAAAAAAATTAATGTTATTCTCCAAGTAGAATTGAACCCAGGCCATGGACTTCAGCTAAGTGCAGACTCATCTCTCTGGAGCCCGTTGTTACTTAGTGTAGCTCTCCCAAAAAGTTCTACTGTCTATAAAATCCCTGGCAATTCACCAAAAGTCTTAGGACCAAACAGCCACCTGCTACATACATCAGGAAGGATGTATATGCTTGCTCTGCAAAGAAAGAAGATTATATTCACTGTCATGGCTGGTCCCATAGCCAAGCACAGATTCCATGTGCTAAGACTCTTTGCTTTTATTCATCCTGGTGGGAGTGAACACCTCTGCCTCTAAAAGTCCTGTTTCTTATTATGTTTTGCTGCCTGATGACCAGTCCAAGGTCACATAGCTTGGTCCAGTTGCAGAGCTGGGGTCAGAGCCCACTGTCCTGTCACCGGGTGCAGAGCTGGGGTCAGAGCCCACTGTCCTGTCACCGGGTGCAGAGCTGGGGTCAGAGCCCACTGTCCTGTCACCGGGTGCAGAGCTGGGGTCAGAGCCCACTGTCCTGTCACCGGGTGCAGAGCTGGGGTCAGAGCCCACTGTCCTGTCACCAGGTGCAGAGCTGGGGTCAGAGCCCACTGTCCTGTCACCAGGTGCAGAGCTGGAGTCAGAGCCCACTGTCCTGTCACCAGGTGCAGAGCTGGGGTCAGAGCCCACTGTCTCGTCAGCCTTTGTATCACACCTATTCAAGATTTTCACAAACTAGTTGCTAACCCTGCCACTCAATCCCCAGACATCTCCTTTTTTCTTAATTCAAACCTCGTTTTCCTTGTCCTGGTGTCCTGAAGGCTCCCCACATCTCAATACCACCCAAAGCTTTGTCACTGACTCTCAAACCACAGCTCCCCTGGGAAGCCCCTCCTACCAATCAGCAGTCTCGCTCTGGGAAGCCCCTCCTACCAGTCAGCAGTCCCACTCACTCTTCCTCTTTGGTTCACACCTGAAATTTTTTTCTATGCAGAATATGGGAACCAAGAAGCATTTGGAGACCAAGAACCAAGTTTGCTGCCCTATCTCAGCAGACCTCTGTTTTCAAAGAGGAAGCCAGTGGCCTGAGAGCTGCTGTTGTCTGACGGTATGAAGAAAGCAGGCATTATGTACTGTCTTAGTTAGCACCACCATTGCTGTGGTGAACACCATGGTCAAAGCAAGCTGGGGAGGAAAGGGTTTGTTTGGATCACGGTCTCATATGACTGGTCGTTACCAACGGAGGTCAGCACAGGAACTCAAGCAGGGCAGGAACCTGGAGGCAGGAGCTGATGCAGAGTTCATGAAGGGGTGCTGCTTACTGGCTTGTGCCCCATGGCTTGCTCAGTCTGCTTTCTTATAGAGCCCAGGGTCACCAGCCCAGGGATGGCACCACCCACAGTAAGCTGGGTCCTCCCTCATTGATTACTAATTGATAAAATGACTTACATCCAGTTTCTATGGAGGTATTTTTTCAATTGGGTTTCCTTTTCTAGCTTGTGTCAAGTTCACATAAAACTAGCCAGTGGCTATACCCACCTCTTCTGTGTCTTCAGACCCCCTTGGCCTTATCCTGCCCTCAGCAATAGACACTCCTTTCTTGGCCGAGACTGTCTTTACACACACACACACACACACACACACACACACACACACCTCTGATCACCATCACCTCTGCACTGCTTTTCGTCTAAGATTCCCCACCCTTACCAGGGGAAACCTAGAACCAGGAAGGTTAACTATGGGAGGGCAAACCTCTGGCCAAGGAAGGATGGGGGTTAACAAGTGCCTTTTGTGTTTCTTCTGGCTACAGTTCCAGGATCCACCGTTTCTCACATCACACAAACAAGTACCCAGGAAGCAACTCTGTCAATAGTGTGCCTTTGGAGTTTTCCATATTCACCCCCTCTGGCTCTGGCTTGTGATGTATAATTCCCACTCATCAATCAGATCCTCAGCAAAGTCTTTCTCCAAACTTCTTCTGACCAGGAAAGCCAGATTCAGGCCTCCCAGACGTGTCCCACGGGAGAGTGTCTCCATTCACCATTCCTCCCAGCTCTGTCAATTCAGCATATAACAGTTCAGAACCAAGTGAGACCTGTTTCTTACTTGAAGACCCCTTGAGATTTCGACTTGGTAATCCCTTGGAGATGGCTCCTATTAGCCAGAGGATGCTGGTCTGTTCAGATACCACAGAAAATATAACTGTTAGATAGGTTCACCTACCCAGAATAAGAAGCTTGAGTGATTGCATGAAGCCAGAAAAGTTCTTCAGTGAGCAGAGACCCCCCCACCAGCAGTTCTAGAGGCTTCTCAGCATCTTAACCCCTCTCTGTGCAGAGTAGTTTGGGGCCTCTTACCAGAAGCTGGGGACAGTTCAATGGCAAGTGACTTGGCTCCCTTTTCAAAAGTGGATGCTGCTGTGTGGCCCAGCGGTAGAGCGTTTATCTAGCACGTATAAAGGCCTGAGTTCAAACACTATAAAACAGAAAGAAAAAGGGACAGTATTTAGTGGGGTATCATATGTGTTTTCCCCTGTCACGCTCCAATTTTTATGTTTCTGTGCAATTCTTTTGTTTTTATTGTTATTATTATTATAACAAGAGCAATATTTGGAAAAAAGATTAACATGGTTTTCTCTCTTGCTTCCAGTGGATCTGACCTTTCTTCCATGCTCGGTTCCAAGTATCCATCTGTCTGGGGAAAGATTAAATTGTTACAGAATGATTCAAAAAGAAATAAGAAGTTAATATTCTGCTATTGACATTTAAAATGAGGTTTCTCTGCAAGGCACTAATCTTTGAATCCAGTCTATTACCCTGAGAGACAGAGAATTGAGATTGTCTAAAAGAACAGAGTGAGAGGCACGGAATCCGGCCCAGTCGGTGGTCTGTTACCTGTCGGTGTGCGACTTTAGGCAAGTTACCAAGTTTCTTTCTCTAAGACTCAGTCTCCTCATCTATGAGATGGGAGAAACAGGAGTACCTAGCCCAGAGGGTTGTTTAAAAAACAAAAAACAGCTACCCCGTATAAAGTGTGTGGTCAACAGACACTTGCTTACTTTCTTTAGATGCCAGAGCTGTGACATTTAGAAAAGCGTTAAAAACATAATAAACATTCCGTAAACACAGACCACCCTTTCCAGAATTCCTTTCCCCAGCCCTTTAGTGTCTCAAGCAGTGGCTCTCCAAGCACTGTACAGTGAAAAAGCTAAGTCTACAGCAGATGCTATGACAATTGAGCTCCATGTTGATGAGTGCTGGAATATTGATTAGGTTAGATGAAGGGAGGCCCAGGAGCTGGGAGTGTGGCGCCAGTGCCTGAGGTGGGAAAGGTGAACTGAGCACAAGCAGACATCAGTCTCCAGGGCAGTGTGACCACTGCCGGGATTTCCTCACCATGACCTTGAGACTCGAATCAGAAGAAGCTCTCTCTCTTCCTTAAGTGACCTCTGTCAGTCACAGCAGCAAGAAATATAACAACACTAAGGAGATGTGAGGGAAGTCTTTCCTTCTGGTCCTGAGGGGCTGTAGAAAAATGAAGTGAGACAGAGAGAGGCAGGAAAACACCCATCATACACATCACACACAGAAAGCATATACCACACGGTATACCATACACACAATAATACACACATATAACACATACCATATATAATATAATAAATGCAGCCCATATACCACAACCTAACATACATACACCATATACACATAGCACATGCACCATATATCTCAGATACCATATATCACACATGCCACATACATACCATACACCACTCATGCACATACTATACCAAACAAACATGTCATAAACTGCACATGTGCATGCCCTGCACACATATCAGCAATATGTATATATATGTATATATATATTACGTACATACCACATACTACATATACCACATATTCACAGGCATGTACCAGACATCAAATGACATAACACACACACATACACACACACACACACACACACACACACACACACACACACACACACACTCACAGCATCCCACATACTATAGGACTAAGCTTCTGAAATAACCAGAATATGGAAAGCCCTACGGCTGTTGAGACTTCACGTGGCAAAGCTTGGACAGGAGAACAGCACAGCCTGCCCAGCAGGAGGGTCTACTCGGTTTTCTTACACTCCTCTCAGTCCCAGATCCTTCTTGGAGCTGCAGCAAAGGAGAAGACCACAGAATAGGCAGGACACAGGAACCAGATGAAAATTCACCCCCACCTCCCACCCAGCAAGCCAGCCTGAAGTCAGTCAGGGGATACTGTAGGGGCCCTGCCAAGCTGAGCGAGACCAGATCACAAGTCCCTCTAGCTGCCAACTTCAGAAATGCATGCGATGACCAGGACTAGTGACCCAAGATGGAGGCCAGAGACTCCGGAAACCCAGGGCTCTGGCACGTGATTCAGGAGGAGTGGCAGGTCGCCATGAGTGAGGGGCAAGCTCAGAAGGCTGGGAGAGCAAGCATTTCTACACAGCAAGGTTGACTGTATCCTACAGGTGTTGCCTAGCTTGTTGTCTTGTTGTGAACTGAATCTAGATTTTGCCGCCAGCTACCCCAAGGCTAGAGAAAAACTAGATCCCAATTCTCTGTAGATTTCCAAGGCATTTGTTTATGACCTTGATACAGCTTGTGCTGTTATTTCAGTGGATACAATCCTGTTTCCAGGAATCGCCCTCCCCACCTACAGAGCCATCTGACAAACAGAGGCCCCCTTTAGCCCAATAGATTCTCAGAGTGGACACGTGGCTCAAAGCCATCCGAACATCTGAAAATTAGAGGCAAGAAAGATGAGCTATTCGATTCTAACACACATTCTTGAGCCTTTTCCAGAGCAAAGATTCCCACAGTGGGGATCTCAGCTCCCTGCTGTCTCCCACCTCCCTAAATGCAAGTGTGCATGTGAGCGTTTTGTATGCAATGAACTTTGCATTTGTGCCATGCACTTTAGATGCAACAAAAACTATTTTCATGTAACTGGCTAAATCATCACTAGGGTTACTAAGTTAGAATACTGAAAGGAAAATGATTATTGTAAGAGTCCCCTAAGAACTCTAATTTGGTATTCTGCTAAGTGCCACAGCTGGCGAGGAGGGACTCCCTCCCTGTGTGCAGGCTCACAGATAGCTGGAACTCCTACAGTTTGGGGTAATGGCATATTATTGTCAGTGCTTCAGACAGTGTTGTTTTGAATCAGCTGTGAGCTTCGGTAGGTTAATGGCATTGGCCTTCAATTAAAATTTGCATTCACTATAAATCTCTGTGAATTTGGCTTTGTGTTTATTTACCTTTATAATTTTCAGTTTAATTTGTTATAGTTGTTTTGTATCGTGATCTTTTGGGCCAATAATTTGTTAATGACTAGAGTTTGAGACCACTATGTTTCAAATAAGGATCTACCTGCCCCACGAACGCATATGTGTATATCTCCCTCTTTACAACTGGATTAATATGGTGATAATTTAAGTAGCATGAAAAAAATTTTCACCTCTGAAATTTTGGGGTGATTGAAAGGTCTCAAGGCTTGTGTTGTTCTTCAGTGGGTCACAATGAGAAATTCAAGGCCTCTGTTCTCAATGGAGGACTCACCAATCCCTGATCATGAAGATCTGCCCTGACTCTCCTTCTTGCAGACACCTCATTAGTCAGCTAATGACGATGCTGTAGTCAATGAGGAATATATACATGATGATGCACCCACTGGGTTATAATGGAGCTGACGAATTCTCATTGCCTAGAGTGATCACTGATCTCAGTTGTCAACTCGATTGGATCTGGAGGCAACTAAAAGATGGGCTGCAGGGCACAGACATTTCTTGGTCACAATACCTGCAGCAGGAAGACCCATTCTAAGTGTGACAGCAAGGACAGCAGGAGGCCCAGGGGAAAGCACTGCTTTTGCCTGCTTGCCTTTGTATCTTGCTGCTGGTTTATTTAGTCTGCTGCTGCTGCTGCTGCGTTCCTACCCTCCTTTGCTCACAACAGTATCCACTTTGGGATTCCAACATGGACTAAAGACCAGTGACTCCTCCAGGCCTTCAGCACCAGGTTGGGACTACTGAAGCATCAGCCTTATTGGCTAAGCAGCTACCAGGTTTGGGTGAAAACAACCAGTACTAAACTATGCAGACCACATCATGTAAGCCAGTCAATAACTCCTCTTTCAATATGTCTCCAGTCAATATCAATACTCCTCTTTTAAAGTGCATTTATTCCATCCGTTTGTTTCCTCTAGAAAACCCTGACTAATACACACTGAGTGTTAGACTCCAGGTCAGACTAGTACCCAGGCCACACTTGCTGCGGCCCTTCCCTCTCAGACACAAGACAGGCACCTACTGAGGGCAATGTCTGTGAATCTTTCTGTATTCCTCACCTGGAAAAGTGAGTTTGCATCAAGAGGAATATTGGTGGCCACATACTCTGCTCTCTACCCTCTTCCCTGCCTCCTGTCTGGGAATTAGAAAACCTGGCCCAGGTCCTGTTGTGAAATATGCACACACACACACCCCTCAGCTGTTAGAAGAGACCCTACTTTTGGCACACAGGCTGCCCCTACACCCCAATTCCTGTCTTGAGAGTACCTAACATGTTATCTTTCTCTGGTGCTAAGATCAGAGCTCACCTTCAGAACCCCTGCCATGCTATTTTCTGTCTGTCTGACTGACTGACTGACTGACTGACTGACTGACTGACCTTTCACTATGGTGGCAAAGTTCAACTCATTATTGGTGCATCTGTGGCATAAACTCACTTGCTGTGCTGTTGGTCATATGCAAGTGTGGCACAGACAGTTACATACAGACCGGTGCACTTGATAATGATGACAAGTGTCGGCTCGTGTACTCCCTGTGCCGACTGTATGTGATACAGGAGTGAGGAAGGAGCAAGGAGTGGGAGGAGTCTGCAAAGATAGCAGGGAGCAAGTGGGGTACATGGGTGCAGAGGAATGTGAGGCCTTCTGCTGTGTGCAGAAACCACAAAGGAATGGCGCCTCTATTCGGTGTTAGCCAGGGCCACACCATTTTTGTGAGGCTCCTCCATTTTTAGTTGAACTGGAACAACTTCTGAAACTGCAGACATTTGGTTTTCAGGACTAAAGTAACTTACTTTTCTAGTTTTTCACCTGCCCACCCTCATAACTGACTCAGGCAGAGCAAGCACGTGCTGTGGCTCCTTATTAACAATGCAGCTCAGGAATTTTTCCCCTTCCTCTGCAAAGGGACTTCCACCCTGTCACAGGGACCTGCTCTCTCCTCATAGCTTCCATCACGCTGTCTGTTTGTCTGTCTGTCTGTCTTTGGAGTTAAAACTCTTCTAATATGTCTCTTACCCCAAAGCACAATCTGCCTCAGTGTTTCTGTGAAGCCTGAACTTGAGACCTTTCATCCAGACTAGGCTGGACTAATCCCACTCAGGCTCACCCGTTCTCCCTAAGCAGCCATAGTGCCTACATTATACCCTGATTTACCATCGCATTTTTATCCGTCTTTGATAAGATTTTGGGTGCTTCCAAATTTGTGAATATTACATAACAGAAAAATCCCCTATTATTCCCACAGGTAAGCACAAACACAGAAGGGTTCTGTTGTTGTTGTTGTTGTTGTTGTTGTTGTTGTTGTTGTTGTTTGTTTGTTTGGTTGGTTGGTTTTGAAACAAGGTCTTACGAGTCCCAAATGGGTTTTGACTCTGGAAACTTGTTATGTAGACAAGAATGATCAGGAACTCCTGGTCTGTCTGTCTGCCTCCACCTCTAAAGTTGTGCGATTACAGTTGTGCACATCTGGTTGACACAGCACCAGGGAGCACGCCCAAAGCTCCCTGCATGCTGGGCAAGCACACTACCAACTGAGCCATACCACCAGCCCAACCAAAAGGTGGTTTTATTCATTTATTTCTCTGTCAGCCTCAATCCCAAGTTTCTCAAAGGCTCTCACTTTTGCTAAGCTCGCATTAGACACCTCTTTTTCTGACTTCCAAGTTAAACTGGACAATGTGTGAGCTCAACTCCCAGCCTGGTCCTCTCTCCCCCACTTTCCATGTCACCTCCCTCAATCTCTGCTGGCTTCTGGGTTGCCCATTTTACCGGTCTCGTCAAGTAGACAGCACCATCAAGGAAAGACCTATTGGTCTGACCCATCCTATGGTGGTGACTGTTTGTTATCTTTCTCCTTAAGACAGAATAGCAAACAGAAGCAACTCCAGGGAAGAGGGATTATTCTGACTCACTCTTCAGGGGTGACAGTCTATCATGCCAGAGAAGACACAGCAGCATAGTGGCTTGTAGCTGTGGCATCAACAGAGCAGCTAGTTACATTTAGCAAGCAGTGAGAAAGCAGAGACCCTTTAGCCTCACCCCTGAAGCCTATGTCTGCCTGCCAGGCCTCACTTCCAGAAGATTCCCCAGCCTCCCAAAACAGCACCACCACCTAGTGACCAAGTGTTCAAATACATGAGCTTAAGGGAGATGTTTTGGAGTCTGAGAGATGGCTCAACAGGTGAAGATGCGCGCTGTCAGGCCTAGTGACGTGAGTTCCATCCCACAGGTAGAAAGAACTGACTCTTAAGTTGTCCTCTCTCACTAAACACACCTACACACACACACACCTACACACATGCACACCTACACATACACACCTACACACACATCTACACACACATACATATACCTACACACACACCTACACACACACACATCTACACATACATACACCTACACACACATCTACACACACCTACACACACACACACCTACACACACACACCTACACACACACATCTACACATACATATACCTACACACACATCTACACACACCTACACACACACACCTACACATACACACCTACATACACATCTACACACACATACATACACCTACACACACACCTACACACACACATCTACACATACATACACCTACACACACATCTACACACACCTACACACACACACCTACACACACATACATACACACACACACATCTACACACACACACACACCACCATTACCTCCACCAACAACAACAACAACACCCCCACTACCACCACCACCACCACCACTATCTTCACCACCACCGCCAGCATAGATTCTAGGACCCAATCAAAATTTACCAAATACAAATTTCCTGAGTGGCCCAGCCATTCATCTGGGGAAATCCTTCTTGGTGCACTGGTTAGTTTTTGACAACTTGACACAAACTAGAGTCACTTAAGAAAAAGGAACTAAGTTAAGGAGGTGCCTTCATTAGCTTGGGATGTAGGCAAATTCCTGGGGGGATTTTCTTGGTTTATGATTAATCTGGGAGGGCCCAGCCCACTATAGGGGGTGTCACCCATAGGCAAGTGATCTCAGATCCCATAAGAAAGCAAGCCAAGCAAGCCACAGAGAACAAACCAGCAAGCAGTGTTCCTCTGTAGTCTCTGCTTCAGTTCCTGTCTCCAGGTTCCTGCCTTGGGTTTCTGCCCTGGCTTCCCTCCATGGTGGATTGTTATCTGTAAACCAAATAAACCCTTTCCTTCCCCCAAGTTGCTTTTAGTCAAGGTTTTATCAGAGAAGCAGAGAGGCTAAGTAGGCTACCTGAGGATAAGGACAGGTTCTCTTGCTCTTAAAACACTGGTGTAGCATGGATTATTCTTTCTAAATACTTTAGCATCTAAACTGAGACAAAAGACCAGAAAATGATCCATGCCTTAGACTCACTGCTCAGCTCACCAAACACAGCCTGGGCTGTTCACCCAGTGGTACCTTTAATAAGGATACTCAAGACAACGGAAGAAAAATTTCCCTCCACACAACAGGAAGCGAAAGGAAAAGGAGGAAGAGAGGAGGAGACAACTGAAGCCCAGACAAGAGCTGGTAGTGGCTTCGTTGGTGAGGTGGCCAGGATTGTGGGTTGGAGGCAGATTTGAGACACAAGCTCTCAGACTTGGTAAAGGGATGGAAACGTGGTGAGAGAGAAGGCAGCAAGGACAGCTTAAGAGTTTATGTCATAGTGTGAACAGCTTGCTGTGGTGTGCCACTCACTAAGAGGGGAAAATGTTTGAGGCGCGGGTAGCAGTGGTGGAAAATGTGAAGTCCGGGAGACATTCTGTAGATGTCAATTACAGGCTGAATATGCCAGTCAGGAGTTCAGCAGAGAAGTCGGGCTTAGAGATGGAAATGTGTGAGTCACCACCAGAAAGATGTTATTTAAAGCCAAGGAAAGGGTTAGAACCACCTACAGAGAGAAGGTGGATTCCTGCCCTTCCAGGCTCCCTCCACACAGCCCTCTACCTTCCTGGTCATCTAAAATGCACATTTAATCACAGCATTCTGCTTCAAATTACCCAATAACACTCACAGTTTTTTTTTTCCTTTCCTCCTTGGGAGATGAAATTTTTACTAAAATTTTGTTTAAACTGCAAAAGAAAAGCTGTGTTAACACGTTGTACATTGACCTAGTTTCTCAGAAGAAATTATATAGCACTGATTAAAAGCCAGTACAATATTTGGAAAGTTAAGGAGAAACAGAGAACGCAAAGAAAAAAAAATAATGAAGGCAAGCGGATAATTAAATTATTGCAAATGTGTTGCTTTTAACATTACTTTCTCAGAGTAACTAAGAAATATACTTCATATACTTGGCTAAACATTTTAATTGCTTAGAAGGCCACTGGCTAACTGCGTGACCTTGCAGACCGGGTTGACCGCCTCTGTCTGCTCTTGCTTTTCCTGTAAGATGAGGATAATGATGTTTGCACTGGTTCTCTGCAAAGGTTGCTGAGAGGGCCAAAGGAGATAACAGAAATACAAACACCAGGAACGCTTACCAGAGAGGGGGAGGCAGTAAGCTCCTTAAGTTGGAGGACTGTGACCTGCTATGCTCTGTCCTCTCTGCTCAGAAAAGCATATCGTGGGAGACTATCAGAGAAAGGGAACAGACTGCGAGTCCTCCTCATTGCCTCCAGGATAAACCTCAGCTGGCTTTCCCTGCGAACAGGCTAAGATTGGGTCTCTAAGGCCACACTGTTCATGAGGTTATCCAGAATGGAGGAATGGGGAGTGGGGGCAGGAAGAGACCAAGAGAGCCTCGGCCATGAAGTGGAGATGGTGGAGGGACTGAGTCCATGAGAAGCTTGTGAGTCACTTCTCAAACTTCCCACCTAAAAGGCAGGTTGCTGAACACTTATCTACCAGCTTCAGTCTCTCCCTGAATGAGCTGGCTTACCCTGGAGTGTATTGATTGACCTCCTCTCCCCAAAACGAGCATTCCTGAGATACAAAGAGGCAGCAGGCAGGGTGTGTTTCTCGTGGGACCTCCAGGGTTGCTGACCCTGAGCATCATCAGAACCTTCCAACATGGCCGCAGCTGGCATCAGAGGTAGACAAGATGTGATGTGGTCACCCAAAGCTGCCTGCTACAAAACCCCAAAACTTTGAGCTGCAATTTGTCTGATACAATTTGAACATTTCCCCCAAAGTTGGTATACGAAAAGCTAATCTCTAATATACAACAGTGCCATATTGTTATGAGGTGATTAGCTCTTGATGGCACATCAATGGACTAATGCCATTGTCACAGGAGCGAGTTAGTTATCCCAGGAGTGAATCCACTAACACGTTGAGTTCCTCTCTCTCTCTCTCTCTCTCTCTCTCTCTCTCTCTCTCTCTCTCTCTCTCTCTCTCTCTCATACACACACACACACACACACACACACACACACACACGGCATTTGTTTCTTTCTGCTATGTTATGGCACAACATAAAAGTCTTTATCAAATGCAGCCCCTAAGCCTTGATCTGAGATCCGAATAGGCGTCTACTGTTTCCAAATCACCTTGTCTATAGTACTCTGCCAGAGCTGCACAAAGTGCACTAAGATGTCTCCCCCACCCTCAGGGACTTTGCCCTGCCTTTGAGCTGTATTGAAGAGGCAGTTCCATGAGGAACTCATACCCCCGACTATCTCTCTGTGCCACAATTGCTGGATCAAGCAGTTCCTAGAACTCCCAAACTTTTTCATTGCTTGTGGGGGTCTCTGCAACCACCACAGTTAGCAGGGTAGCTACAAGAGCAAAGCAAGAAGGTACCTCAGTTCAACACAACTGAGTAGCTGGTGTTGGTTCAAAGTTTGAGAATATGTCCCCGAGTAGTTTATTTTAGGCATATTTAAACACAACACAATTTAGTGGAAACTATTCTGACGATACTTAACTCTATTCTGTGTGCACAATACAGTGTAAACATCAAAACTCTTTGTAATATACATGTTGACGTCTTCCATAAAGATAGGTTCTATAGATTGACAAACTCACGATAAAGGGAAGGATATAGTGTGGTCTTGGCTGTACTGATAGAAGAAATGTCTCCAGGGTATTAAACACATCCATTCCCTGCCTTCTGGATGGATAACAAATTATGTGTCCCTTCCTTTGAAGGAACAAGTCTGTGTGTTTAACATTCCAGGTTCCTTTGGTGCTTATCCGTGGGCACAAGGACCTCTGTGCCCCGTAACAGTTGCTGACTAACCACTTACAATTAGTCAAGCTCAGTTCTCTGAGAAAACTGAGGGATCAGGTTCTCTCTCTGGGAAACATGAACTGAGAAAGACCAAGAGAATGAGTTTATCCATAGGAGGCATCAAACATGGCAGGATGAAAAGGAAAGATGGGACCAGGGTAAAGTGGGCCAGCAGGAAGGCTGATCAGAGGCACAGATCATAAAAGAGATGATTCTTCTGCTGAGTAGTAAGGAGTAACCTGTGTTATCCAGACCAAAGAAAATGACCAAAGAGTGAGCAAAGCAAGACAGTGAGAAAAAAGACAAGCTGGAGAAAAATGGCTGGCAGATGGAGTGAGACCCACTCCACTAATGACAGACTGCATCCCCATAAGGAAGACCTGGAGCTGACAGGGTTGTGCCAACTGCTCCTGAGGCCAGACACAGCACTGTGTGTCTTTCTCAGTAGTCCTACCCCCTCCACAGGGAAGATTCTAAGTTAGGGATTCAGATACCCAGAACTCAGCCAGACTCCATATATGACATATGTGCCCATGGTGAGTTCCCTGCCTGGACTTCCTACCCAACTGTCTACCCTTCGAATGCTCAAAGTGAGGTGTGGTGGCACCTGGGAGGCTGAGAGAAAAGGATTTTTATGAGTTTGAACTCAGCGTGGATTACATAGTAAGATCCTGCCTTAAATTTTAAAACACCCTCACCTCAGACAAGAGATCGTTTCTGACTCCACCACCCTAAATAACTTGTCCTCTGTGGAGCCTATCTCTACTATAGCAGCCTTTGAGTTGCTGATGTCCTGGTCTAATGCCCTGATTCTGAGAACTTCCAGAAAGGAAAAATTAATTAATGATCTATTTAACAGTTACATATCGGGTGCTGCTTGTGTGTTTGGTGTTGGAGACATAAAAACAAAAAAGTCAAATCAGGTATGGAGAGATGTGTCTGTGATCCTGACACTAAGCAGGCAGTTAGAAGCCAGCCTCAGCTGCGGGCAAAGCCTTGACTCAAAAAAACTGAGAAGACAAGAATGGAGGAGGAGGAGGAAAAGGAAGACAGCACAGTTCTAGCTCTCACAGAACTTATATAGAACGTGTTGGATGGATGGATGGACGGATGGATGGATGGATGGATGGATGGATGGATGGATGGATGGATGATGGATGGATGGATGATGGATGATGGATGGATGGATGATGGATGGATGGATGGATGGATGATGGATGGATGGATGGATGATGGATGGATGGATGGATGTGATGGATGGATGGATGGATGATGGATGGATGGATGATGGATGGATGATGGATGGATGATGGATGGATGGATGATGAATGGATGGATGATGGATGGATGATGGATGGATGATGGATGGATGATGGATGGATGATGGATGGATGATGGATGGATGGATGATGGATGGATGGATGATGGATGGATGATGGATGGATGGATGGATGATGGATGGATGGATGGATGGATGATGGATGGATGGATGATGGATGGATGATGGATGATGGATGGATGGATGGATGATGGATGGATGATGGATGGATGATGGATGGATGGATGGATGATGGATGGATGGATGGACGGATGATGGACGGATGGATGGATGGATGGATGATGGATGGATGGATGATGGATGGATGATGGATGGATGATGGATAAATGGATGATGGATGATGGATGGATGGATGGATGATGGATGGATGGATGGATGATGGATGGATGGATGATGGATGGATGGATGGACGGATGATGGATGGATGGATGATGGATGGATGGATGGATGATGGACGGATGGATGGATGGATGGATAGATGATGGATGGATGATGGATGGATGATGGATGGATGGATGGATGGATGATGGATGATGGATGGATGATGGATGGATGGATGGATGATGGATGGATGGATGGATGGATGGATGATGGATGGATGGATGATGGATGGATGATGGATGGATGGATGGATGATGGATGGATGGATGATGGATGGATGGATGGATGATGGATGGATGGATGATGGATGGATGGATGGATGGATGATGGATGGATGATGGATGGATGGACGGATGGATAGATGGATGGATGATGGATGGATGGATGATGGATGGATGGATGGATGATGGATGGATGGATGATGGATGGATGGATGGATGATGGATGGATGGATGGATGATGGATGGATGGATGGATGATGGATGGATGATGGATGGATGGATGATGGATGGATGGATGGATGGACAGACATATGGATGGGCAGATAGATGGACGGATGGATGAAGGCATGGATGAGTAAATGAATGGATCATGAGTAGATGAATGGATGGGTGAATAGATGGATGGGTGTGTCAATTGATGGGTAGATGGATAGATGGGTGGATGGGTGAATAAGTGGCTGAAGCTCTTATGTGTGAAGGTCCTCTATTAAGGAATAAAAGCTCCTCACCTCAATTCTACTTCTAGTTAACTTAATCTTAAGACAGATACAACTCCATCTCTGGATTAGTTCTCTTTTATTATGGAACTAATCACCCTATGGCTGACAGACTTAAGACAAGTTCCCTATGTCATAATTTTAGACAAATCCCCAGGGCGTCAATTAGAAAACCTGAAAGTCAGGACCTGATGGCCCCTGAAGGCTTAACTGGGAAATATACCTTCACCCATGCTTGTGGGAAGTGGGTTACTCCCTGTGTCTGTCTCCTCCGAGCTACCTGAGCAGCCGGCTTCCCTGAGCAAATCATCTGAGGGGAGTGTGAGAGGAATGTAACTCACAGCCTCTCCTTGGGGCTTGCACACTGCCAGTCTCACCATATTCTAGAAGATCCCGAGAGACGCACTGCTCGACCTAGCCTATGCTTGAGGGAACAAAAATTACATGATACCTTTTGAAAGGAGTAGTCTAAAAGAAGTCGTGAACCAGATGTGGCAATTCATCACTTCAACCCTAGCACTGGGAGAATATGGTGGATCTCTGTGAGTCCCAAGCCAGTCTGGTCTATGTAGTGAGTTCCAGGCCAGCTACACGGAGTCTGCCTAAAAAAAAGGAAGAAGCAGTGAGCATATTGATTTATTTTATTTTCTCCAGATGAATCACCTCTGTCTGACCACTCCTTCATAAACTTCCTCATACCAAGCAAGACGTAGATGTCACCCCCAACTTCCCCCGTATCAACCTCACCTAAACAAGCAACCGTCCTTTCCATTTTAAAAGGTCATATTGCTAATCTCCACAGAAAACAGATGCAGGGTGGTTAAAATGACAAATCTAAAGGAATTACAAAATCACAAGAACTGACAAAGCAGTAGAGATGAGAGCCATGAAATCACTGTGTCTTGAGTCTGTGTCTCTGACTCCCTTCACTTCCGGCTCTGGCTGATGGTCTTAGCCTGGACTCACCCGCACTTCCTGCCAGACTGGACATGCTGCTAAGCTCCCAGGATCTTCCCCAAAGATAACTTCTTGACTCTTCAACATCTGATAGAATATCTGGTTTCTTTTAGCACGTCCTTGGGTTATGAACTGTCTGTTTTTAGTTTGTTTTTTCTTTTACTGTTCTGATTTTTAAGTCAGGATCTTCCCATGTATCTCAGACTAGGCTTGAACTCCCAATGTTCCTGTCTCAGCCTCCCAAATGCTGGGATTAGAAGTGTGTGGTACCAGACCCTGCTGAGCTCTTGTGCTTTAGAATCCTGCCCAGAGCGGCACTTCTAGGTTGTACCATGATCCATGGGTAGTGCTAAGGGAAGTCTTGGCTCCAAACAATGCCTAAAGGCTTTCCCCCTGGGTTTTGGGTTTGGCAAAGCAATGCCATTTCTTTCTTGGAAACCTCTAATGGGTCTACCTCCTAACAACCTTCCACATCCCAGCCACAGTGGCTAAGTCCAAAGTCTGGCTTTGCTGTTCCTGCTCCGGAAGCCCCTAAGTCCATGTGTCTAGACAAAGTTCACAAAACTTTCTGTGACATGGGCTGACACTGGCGTTCAGTCAGTGGGGAGAACTAGGCCACCTCTCCTCACTTTCTTGTCAGTCTTCATCTATCTGCTTCCTCTGTCCGGAGAGCTCAGCTCTCTGGCTGCTCACCCTCACCAGGTTTCACACTTACTAGCTTGCAGGGGTCAGCCTTGATGGCACCTTTTCCAGGAGCTCTGGCTGGCTTCCCCTGCCTCAGGTTTGCCAGCCCAGAGGGCTTTCTCTTGCTTTTCACACATGGCTGTATGTCTCTAATCTATCCAGACTGTTGAAACACTGAAGGTCTCACCTAGGCCTTGTATCCAGACTCTGTTTGGCTCTCAGTACTTGCAGAGTGAACATTATCTGATTGGTGCGTGACTGAACAATGAGTGAACAGAGATATTTCATGTCTGTCTCTCAGGTGTCAGTAGTTCTCTGGAAGACCTACGTTGATCCTGTTCTCCTACAGCACACAATAGCCTGAAGAATTCCGACCTAGGGGATGGACGAGTGTGACCTTCATTGTCCTAGACCACCTTCAGAGCTCAGTCTAGTCAGCTCTGGAAACATGGCACTTCAGCACCACAGTGACCCTGCAATCCATGGGACATGTCCCTTCTTCCTTCAGATCCCCGAAGAACAAGGGACCAGCTGCCTTTTTTGTCATCCTCTCTGTGTGGCTAATCAAAGCTGCCATGCAGGTGTGCAGGATGAGCATGAGCATGGCTGCCCCCCTTTCCTGACGGTTTAACTGCTATTCACAGCTGCTCTTCATATGGTCCCGCCTCTAACAGCAGGTAAAGCAGTTCATCAGAGCACTGAAGGTTGTGACTAGTGCTGACCTAAATTAAGAACTCAGGTACTGACTGGGGTGTAGCTTGGGGGTACAGTGTTTGCCTAAGCATACGCAAAGCCCCATGTTCAATCCCCAGCACTCTAATGATGATCCTACTTCAGAAAAATAAGAAGACAGTTTATTCTAAGCCAAATATGAGGGATGATGGTCCAGGAATACATATGGAAGTCACTCTGAGTCACCGTAGAAAGGGCTATCCAAACAGGAGAAAGTCTTAAATCAGATATGTTTACCAGTCTCCGGAGCAGACGTGTCAGGCAAGCTGGTGGCAGCAGATTAGAGTAGTCTCTTTGTATTACCTTCTCGCCACTGTGACAAAACTACTGATAGAAGTGGCTTACCAGAGGAAATACTCAGATATAGACATTTCAGGCCATGGCTAGCTGACTTTGGGCTTCAGGGGAGGAGGCTCGCCATAGTAGGACTTGGTCAGAAAGAGCTGTTCACCTCACAGCATGCAGAACGCAAATAAACACATCTATCTTTCCAGGCCAGGTCCCAAGTGATCTACTTCCTGGGACCATCCTTGCCTCCTTCTTTCACCTACCTCCAAATATTACCGACAGATTATTAATCTACGTGGAAATTAGCCGTTGACTAGGTCAGAGCCCTTAAGATCCCATTATTTCTTCCAAGCCCAACACCTGGCAGCTAAGCCCTCATCTCATGAGACTTCAGGGCAGGGAGATGGAGGGGGAGGGGTGCAGGGGTGGGAGGGATGCTTTACATCCAAGCTGATCGCTCTTAGAAACTGCTTTTGCTGTAAGGCACTGACTCTTACTGACAAGTTTGAAGGTTCTGGGTTTGCATTTCCAGGGGGTCACTGAGGTAGGTGGGTAAGAGATTTATTAGAAGTTATTAACTCCACAGACAGACAGCAGCATGATGGGACCCCTTAGAGTTTAGGCCCCTGTGATAGAGTTGAGGTCCCCTTCTTACAGGCTTGGGAGAAAGGAGGGGAGAAAAGAGATTGAGAAATTTCCTTTATTGGCCTGCTGATGGTTGTTGCTAGGAGTAACCAACGGATGGTGAGTTTAAGAACAACAAGCGATGGATAAACACCTTTCCTGGCAGGCCTAGGGGTTGATAGGGTAGGCAGGGCAGATGCAAGCTGCTTAGTTCTAGGAATCAAATTACTTCTGTTTCTGGAATTGTCATAATTCAACAAAATCAGAAGAGCTTTACAAAGTGGTGTGGCCTGGCTGACGACGGTGACTGAAGCAGGACAAACATCTGACACCAACGTCTAGGTTTTGTGTCTCTGCCTCCTTTTTTGTTTTTTTTGGCAGAAAAGGCAGAGGTGAACCATTGTCCTTAACTTTCTCTCCTGAGTCACACCTTGGATTCCCAGAACAGGTAGGCCAAAATGGAGCCAATTCTGCATGCTGAGGAGACAGCGGCCTGGAGCAGAAGTAGGAAGATTCTGAGAGCCAGCTAGGTTACTCCATTAAGGAATGATGGCTGTAACAACTTCAGAACCACCTCACACAACCAGTACAGAGGCAGTGTCAGACCACACCTTAACCAGGACTCTTTAACAATGCAGACCTTTCAGCTCTTACCCTAATTTGTTTTCTCTACCAAAGCCTAAAGTTTGTGTCCCTAGACCCCATCACCTTCTCCACCTCCTAGTGTACCACGTGACTAAATCTCTTCTCCCTGCTTTGCACCATTAGTTATCTTTGTAAAAAGCTTATATGAGGATGGGAGGCCCAGTCAGCATTTTGAGGATGTTGAAGCTTAGGTTTTTTTCCGCAAAACTCCAGTTACAAAACCGTAACACTCCTCTCCGGGCTTCAGATGTTATCTTACAACACTGTTAGCTTCAAGCTTCATGGAGGTTAAGCTTCATAATACATTCTGGAAAATTTATCTGTCAGTCATGAAAACGTTAGGTCAGATACAAGAGTTAAAGTAATTGGCTAAAAGAGGTCCTAAGATAGTCCAAGATCATTTGACTTGGACTTACAGCATTTCATGTTTGCACAGCCACAATGTCTCCAAGGTCAAGTCCAATGTCAAGTAGTCTGACAGATTCTTAATATTCTTAACATTGTCTTCAGAGAACTTCAACTACCACACTCTGTTCCCTAGGACCATGTGTGTGTGTGTGTGTGTGTGTGTGTGTGTGTGTGTGTGCTTGGAAGCCTGAGTTCTGTTCTAGAATCACAGAATCTAGAATCTAGAATTCCCCCACTGACAAGAGGAATGACCTTGGGCAAGTCACAGAACGAACTCTCTCTCTCTCTCTCTCTCTCTCTCTCTCTCTCTCTCTCTCTCTCAGGATCTCACTTCATAACCCAGATTGGTTTTAAACTGTGCTCTTCCTGTTACAGCCTCCCAAGTGCTAGGATTATGAATATTTGCCACCACCTCTTAGTACTTGGAGAACGTTTTAATTCTTTGGTGCCTCCTCAATATTATTATGAGGGTTAAATAAGACTATCCGTGTAAAGGACCTTAGAATAGAGTAGGTTCTCAAATAAATAACAGCTACTATCCTTGCACATAAAGGAAGACAAGGACCAAGTGAGCATCCCTCATTCTCTGACCCTTTTCTTTGTCCCACTTAGCCCCCTCTATACCTTCCTTAAAAAGCCTTTCTTCTGTTGGTACATTAGGTACTTTTCTATTGTCATGATAAAACACCATGACCAAAGCAACTTATAAAAGAAAGCATTTAATTGAGCTTACTGTTGTAGAGGGTTAGAGTCCATTTGCTCTGCCACACTCTTGGTGGCAAAGCAAAAACATGGCAGCATGATCAGCTGAGAGCTCACATCTTGATCCACAACCACAAGGTAGAAAGAGCTACCAGGGAATGGTGTGGGCTTTTGAAACCTCAAAGCCTGACCAGCCTGCCCCCAGTGGCACACCTCCTCCAGCCAGGCCACACCTCTTCATCCTTCCCAAATGGTTCCATAAACTGTGGACCAAGTATTCAACCATATGAGTCTATGGGGGCCATCCTCATTCAAACCACCACAGCTGGGCTGTCCTTCCCCTCCCATGGTGTATTAGTTACTCTTCTCACCATTGTGACCATGAAACCAGACAAGAAGCAGCTTAAGTTGGGAACGGTTTATTGTGGCTTATAGTTTAGGCAATACAGTCTATCCTGGTGGGGATAGCATGGCTGTCAGTGTGTGAGGTGGTTGGCATGTTACATCCATAGTCAGGTAACAGAGAAAGATGAATGCTAGTACTCAGGGCACTTTCTCCATTTGACTCACTCTGAGACCCCAGTCAATGGGATGATCCTTCTCATATTCAAGGTGGGCTGTTTCTCTTCCATTTAACCTTTCTGGAAACACTCTCATGATCAGACCCAGAAGCATGTTTCCATGGTGATCCTAAAGTCAATCAACTTGACAATGGAGATCATTCATCTCGGGAGGAAGTAAGACTCACCCATTTTCTTCTTGGTCCTGTTACTTACTTATTGAGTGAACGAGCGGAGGTCTTCTTAGCAGTGGGTTCTCAGCTGAGAACAACTCCTGTGGGTTGAGGGAGGAGGCACAAGGAATTGTTCCCACTGTATCTCTGGGTTTCCCCATAACAAATGCTACAGTCTGCTTTTCCCTGATGACCTGGAAGCAAGCACCACAACAACTGAATTCCTTCCAAAGACTGCAGCCTAGGATAGATAAGGAACACATAGTGTTCCCATCAACACAGCCTTGATCCTTCACTTTGGGAACTTACCCCAGTTCTATGCTACAGGAACATTTGCATCTTGATCAGCTTAGTTTTTATTGCCAAATATCACCCAGTTAGCCCAAAAAGGTTCCCACCTGAAGCAGAAGGCTAATGATGCCGTTCCCTGGGCCCACTTTCCCTTTCCTCAGGTTCCCCTTTACTAATAGCTGTTCTTCTTGCTGCTCATCCCACCATGCACTTCCCCCTTCCTCCCGTGAAGCTCAGCCCCTGTGGGAACGCCCACTCAGCCTTGTTGTCCAGCCTGTAAGGCACTGACTGTCTGCTCTCGACTCGCTGCACAGATGACTAACACGTCCTAAACTCAAAGATGAATCAGCCAGGTCACCAGCTCCTGCCATCTATCTCCCAGGCCTGCTGACCTCCTCCAATGCCAAGCCCAGCCCAGCCCAGCCCTGGTTTCCTGGAACTATAATTGCGTCTTGTCCCCATCTGCCCACCAGGAATGTACCCAAGCTCACATTTCCAGATCAGGGCATCCCAGGTTTCGGTTTTTCCCTACTTGTTTTGCTTTCACTTTTATGCCAAGCGGCACTAATGAAGCCATCTTCAGGCAATGTTCAATCCCCAGGTCTGACTATAACAAGATCTGCCCACAACTGAGCCATCCAACACACCCCCACATCCCATGGAGAACCTCCGCAATCTATTCTATTGTGACACCACGATTTCTCTAAAATTTTTAAACATGCAAAAACAACAAATAAAATTCCTTCCGGGGAAAGAGAAAGCTCACTCCCACTTCACAGTCTCCCCCCAACTCTGGTGAGAATTATTTTTTCCCAAATCTCAAAGCCTCAAAGTTCTGGGCCTAACCAATAGCCAAGCGCCTAGAATGGGCTCTCCAGCTCCATCCGCCCCAATTTCTTCACTCTGCTCAGCAACCAGAGCCATTAAATCTAGAAAACTAATTTGCAAGGAAAACAATGAGAAGAGCAATAGTTTCTCTGTCGGATTCTAATGTAAAGTCCCACCAGGACTAGAGCCCCGTTGTAGTAAAGCCTGGAGAGGGGTGCCTGGAGAGAACCTATGATTAACATTCGAAGCCCGGAAGCCCCGATGCTTAGATGCTTCGGAAGCTGACCCGCTGCAAAATGGAAATTTGCCCTATCCCACAGGGGCCAGCACTCAGGTTCACATTATTTATCCTGCAAACCGAGTTGCTAACAGCAAGCAATCACGGGCTTGCTCCCCCGCGCAGATGAGGGGGAGCCTGCGGGAGTTTGCAGAGCCATCCCAGGACACGTGCCTGGGTTACTTAGGAGCAGAGCTATTTGAGAAAGCAAAAGGCAGGGAATAAAGCAGGGGAGTGGGAGGAGAGGACCAGCCAGAAAGGCCAGGAGGGGCTGAGCCACAGGGAAGACAGGCTGGTGGTCTTTGGCCAGCCCTTACAGACAGCTGACCTTGCGTGCAGGGGAAACTGCTATGCTCTGTTCCCCAGGGATGGGGGCGGCACTCGGAGATTGGTAGATTCACCTTGAGTCATCCAGTGAGTCACTAGCAGAAGGCAGAAATAGATCTTATGAGCCACTGTTCTTGTCACAGCATCTTGTTTCTGCAACCAAGACTCCTAGGAGGGGAGGGATCAGAGTGTTGCACACAGCCAGGTTGGCTCATTGGATGAGACGACTTCTTCCCAAGTCTGCTCCATTCCCGAGGGAAGTGATTAAGAGCCAAGAACCAAATAAAATTCTCTGGCCAAGTCAAGCACTCTCTTCACATCAAGTACACCTGTTTGCTGTCCCTACCAAGGTCCAATTCATCTGAGCCACTCACCAAATCCAGCTGGGATCCTCGGCTCTCGTGGGGAGCGTGTGCATCCCGGAAAGCCTTTGATTGCATCCCTTTGGTTTTCCTCTTTCCGCCAACTCGTAGTCTTTTAGGGCTCAGGACAGAAATATAGTTGTCTACCCGACATCCCAAGTAACTTCAGCCGAAAGTCTTCAGAAAACAGACGTAATCTTGTTATATATCCATTCATGGCTTTGTACTGTTTGAGAACTTAGGTTTTACTATTCAAGTATAGTTGCCATTGGGAAAAAATAGTTTGTTCTCAGTTTTCTAGAGAAAGCAATCTGCTACACTGTCTAGATCCACCTGGGGATGCCCCATGGGCATTCAGGAAGGGATAGGAACTGGGGGTGGGGGGAGTCCTCTACATCGTGAAAGGCCTGATTTTTTTTTTCCTTTTCTTTTTTTCAGAGCTGGAAAGGCCTGATTTAAAAACAGTATTTTGGAGCATGGACTCTGCATTGTTTGATTTGTGCACAAACCTGGGCAAGTGGTGAGCAGCCTTAGAAGGTGTCTAAGAGACAGCAAGGCCCCCAGGGGACAAAGCATTTGTAGCTGCTGCAACCATTTTATGACCATAGGAGAAGCCAGTTTCCGAGAAACTACCGGTAGCACAACCAAGTTAAGCAGTCCTGGATGGCCAGCCTCCAATGTTCTCACACCATGAGCTAGCAGTCACCTGGCTGCTCTAGCCAATTCTAGTCCATCAGCATTCTGTGCGCTGCTGAAAAGATCCTCGGACAATCTTAAGTTTAAGATCCACCTGTTGTCGTTGAACTGGAATTGCTCGTTTAGAATGAGTTTGATGCTTGAACTTTCTCCACCTCAACCCCCCTACTCCCACCCCACCCTCACCCTACCCCACCCATACCCCCACCATACTCCACCTACCCCACACATATACCACACCAGACACACACACACACACACACACACACACACACACACACACACACACACACACACACACAAAACGTTTCTAAACTTGCATTGGCCACTATCCAGATAGGCTCCCTCTGCCAAATCACATCACAATTCTAGGCTTCGGTCTCCTCAACCATGAAATATGGGAATTGAACTAAATTATTTCTGGTCACTTCAGATTCACTTTAAAAATCTCATGATTCTAAATATAAACAGATCGCCTCAACCTTTAAAAAAAAAAACTAAATGTCAAGCACATGTGATCATGTCCGATATGAGAGAAAAAGACTGCCATTCAAATCTAAGGAAGCAGAGGTGGACAGTTCTGTTCTACCGAGATACAAAGGTTAGTGCTGCCCCTCGTGTTAATATTGTTATCATGGGTTGGGATCATGCTCTTTTTCCTAATCTCCAGAACTTCAGACTGTGATCTCATTTGGAAATACGGCTGCCGCAGATATAACTGGTTAAGACAAGGTTATATGGCCATATTGAAGTAGGGTCAACCTTTAATTAAAATGATGTCTTGGCTGGGCCTGGTAGCTCACTTGTAATCCCAGCACTGAGGCAGGCAGGTTTCTGTAGGTTTGAGGCCAGCCTACACTACCTAATGAGTTCAAGGCCAACCAGGGACACACAGTGAAACCTTATTTGATGGTTATTTAATTGTCACTCTGACTGGACTTAGAATCCCAGGCACCTGCCAGTGAGGATATTTCTAGAGAGGTCACCATGATTAGTGAATGGGTGGCACCACCTCATTAACTAAGGTCCCAGAGCTAATAAAGAGGAAAACAGGAAAAACCATGGTCCCTAGCATTCTTCCCTTCATGACTGTAAATTCAGCGTGGCCAGCCGTGTCATGTCCCCACGCCACGATTTCACCACCATGACGGACTGCACTGTCAAACTGTAATCCAAAATAAAGCTTCCTTCCTCCCCCCTGCTTCTGTCAGGCATTTTATTACATCAACGAGAAAGTTAATTAATAATCTGTCTCCAAGAAATAAATTATGAAAAATAATTAAATAAAGCGGCCGTGTCTTGATAAAAAAGAAAGAGACAGACAGAGATGGAGTACTGTGTGAAGACAAAGGCACGGGGGAGACAGCTGTCAACAGAGGCATCAGCTGAAGGGTGTAGCTCGAAGCCCGGGAGTCCAGAGTCGTTATAGTTCAGAGGCTGGAAGGAGTCCTGCTGTAGGAGGAGCACAGCCCCAGTGTTACCGTGACGTCTGATTTCCCAGCTCTAGAACTGTGAGGCATCAATGGTCAACTTTGGACCACACAGTTGGTAGTACTCGTTATAGCAGACTTAGGAAATGAGTATAGCTGTAGTGTTTATCAAATGCTTACTAAAGACCAGGAACTTCGTTTATTGCTCTGACTGCAGCTCACTGGATCTTTTTTTTTTCTTTTTTTTCTTTTTTTTTTTTCTTTTTTCTTTTTTTCGGAGCTGAGGACTGAACCCAGGGCCTTGCGCTTGCTAGGCAAGCGCTCTACCACTGAGCTAAATCCCCAACCCCAGCTCACTGAATCTTTATGGCAACCGTGGGGTCAACAATATTTTAGCCACATTTTACAAGTGAGGATATATACAAATACACCCACAATCACCAAGTCAGGGGAAGAGTTAAACTTTAAATTTGAGGATTCTGTCATAAGAATCTTAGTGTGAAGGGGGTTGGCTATTTGAAGCTTCCATGGACACCCACTTCTAGACTTGCTTTTTCGTTTTGCTTGATTGTAATGTGTTTATCAAAGCTGTAAAATGCCTCAGAATCAGTATGTCTGAAACCATAATCTTCATTTTCCTTTCTAACTTCAGTTTCCTATTAGAACATTTCTTTCCCCCGTCTCTCCCGCCATAGTTGGTGACTCTGTGCACTGACTCAAGTCATCTTTTCTTTGACTCCCTCTCACTTCAAATCCCGAATCCTTGGCTATGTATTAAATCCAAAGACAGATCACAGTCTCCATTGCCACTACCCTGGCCCTAGCATGCAGGGTCCCTACTCCGAGCTCAGTGAAATCTTCCTGCCTGGACCTTCCAAAGGCTTGTCATCACACTTTGAGTGAAAGCAACTTTTGGGCAGGGCCATTGTCCAGTCAGTAGAGGACTTGCCTAGCATTTACAGGCTGTGGATTCAAGCCCCAGCACTGCATAAAACTGGACATGGTGGTACACAGCTACAATCCCAGGTCTTGGAAGACCGAGGCAGAAGGATTACAAGTTCAAGGTCAGTCTCAGTTACATATGGAGTTTGAGGCTAGCCTGAGCCACATGAGATCTTATCTCAAAAGCACAAAGAAAGAAAGAAAGAAAGAAAGAAAGAAAGAAAGAAAGAAAGAAAGGAAAGGAAGGAAAGGAAGGAAAGAAGGAAGAGGGAGAGAGGACAAAGGAAGGAAGGAAAGATGAAAGAACAAAAGAAACAACTTATTCCATGGTCCGTGAGTTTCCTTTGGCCTCACCTCTGCCCTAACCTGTGGCCTCACAGGAGGTCATTTCTGTAGTCCTTGAACATCCCTTGGATCTATGGTATGAAAATCTTGTGCTATCTAGAGCCTCATCTGACTGCCTCCTCCTCATTACTCAGGTACAGAGGTCTTTCCCTAGACTTGAACTAGCCCCATCCCTAGACCCAATCCATCCTGTTGCCTGTTTTCATCCCCTTCACTCTTTAAAAACTTAGCCTGCATTTGTAACCTTCCTTTTTGGTCTGCCTTTCCTGTCCTTCAATGAGAACCGGAGTCTTTTCCGCCCTGGTTCATCACTTATTCTAATGCCCAGAGTCTGGCTCCACAGGTGCTTTCTCAAGAAGGAAACTTGAGGTTCCCCCTTGAGCCTAAGGTCGGGGTTCTCTATTTGGCGTCTCTCTTCCGTCTTCTGCTGCTCCTTGTCCAGCATTGAGGCCCAAACAAGTATTCATCAAGTGCTTGTTGTCTGCTGGCTTAGTGAGGGTTTCATTGCTATAAGAGACACCATGACCACAGCAACTCTAATAAAGAAAACATTCAATTGGGGCTGGCCTATAGTTGTAGAAGTTTAATCCATTATCATCATGGTGGGAAGCATGGCAGTCAGTATTACAAGCAGACATGGTGCTGGAGGAACAGAGAGCTCTACATCTTGATCTAACGGCAGCAGGAGACTGTGTCACACTGGGCACAGTTTAAGCATAGACTACCTCAAAGCCCGCCCTCATAATGATGTGTTTCCTCCAACAAGGCCACACCTACTCCAACAAGGCCACACCTCCTAATACTGCCACTCCCTATGGGCCAAACATTCAAACACATGAGCCTTTTGGAGGCCAGACCTATTCAAATGACCACAGCTACACAGAGAGGTCTTTCTTCTCCAGTTTCTGTTCTTCTTGGATATTGAATTTTCTGGTGGTTCAAGGAATTTACACTCAGAAACATACACCCAGGAAAGATTCAGAAATACACATATACCCCAATTTCTTTTCTATAGAGGATATCTCCACCCAGCAAACAGAGTCATCCTTTGCCCTGCCTCACATAGGACCTGCCTGGCTAACTGAACTCAGATATGTAAATACATCCTGGATTTTTAATTACTTCCAACACAGAGAACACATTTGGAGCCCCTTGCCAGCCATTTGACATTTCTTACCATTCCAAACTGCTGAGGAAAATGAGCTTTTCTGCCACAGGAGACAAAGAAAAAAAAAAAGAACCAAGACCATTTTTAAAAATTAAGTCTGTATTTGGTATTATTCACAGATGCATTACATCTTTTGTAATAAATGGAAGTTAGTTTGTATTTCTTGAAATTCATTTCTTCACTCTCCCCAGCACCCTATTTTGCCAGAGGTTGACTTTAAATTTGTGTATTACGTTTGTTTGTTTGTTTGTTTGTTTGTTTATTGGCAATGACACCCGTGTGAAGGTAGGAAATCAACCTTGTAGGAGAGGACCTCTTCCTTCCACGTGGGTTCGGGGAATCCAACTCAGATCTTTACACTCGCCTTTGTCTTCTGAGCGGTTTGCCAGCCCTGGACTACTGACTTTGAAACCCCTGTCCCTAACTCAAAAGCCACTGTGCAGGGAGTCTAGGCCCAACCAACAAGGCTCATGAAAGTGGGTTTCTAGAGACCCTTCAAAAGTCCACAGGAAGCAGTGTGCTTAGAGAAGCCAAGCCTTAGGTGATGGGGCCTGGACATGGGCACTGCTGTTCTGAAACTATAAGGCACTTGGGGTAAGTTATATCCCTGCCCCATTCCATTCATCCATTCCCATTTGGGCTTAATTCCTCCAAGGAAGTGGATGGGGAATGGTTTATAGAAGGTTAAAGAAAGTTGGCATTCACCCCTTAAAAGCAACAGTCTTAATTTGGGGCAGCAGTAAGTCTCAGCAAACCCCTCCAAATGCTTCTTTGTTTTGTGAAAGGCAGTGGGAAACAATGCGCCTTTCTGTGTATTTTGGTCGGGGTTCTCTATCTTCTTCAGCAAATAACAGAACCCACTTGCCTTACACAAGATAGAAAAATGAACTGTGTAAAAACAAGAGGAACCAACCAACGCATTAATCCGAGGATGAGGGAGGTGATGTGGTCTCGGGAACGTTCCAGAACTGGCGTCCACTAGGAGACCAGCCAATCCATCCCTTCCCTGCCTGCCACTCTAGGATCACATCAGCCCTTTGATAGGTTTGGATGTGACATGTTCCCCTCATTTTCATGTTTGAGTGTTTGGTCCCCAGCAGATGGTGACAAATGAAAGGCTATGGAGCCTTTAGGGGTGGAGCCTCACTAGAGGGAGTGGCTGACTGGAGGCGGGCCTCCATATTTTAAAGCCATACCCAGCTTCCAATCTGGACTGTTTCTGGTCCAGGGAGAGGAGGGAGGAAACACACCGTTCCTGCCTTGCCTTTCCTGCCCTATTGGGTTGTATCCTCAGACTGTGAGCCCAAGGTAAACCCGCAATCCCTAGATTGCTTCTTGTTAGGTGTTTGGTCACAGTTGTGAGAAAAGTAATAAAGACTCCCGTCTCTACTTCTCTCTGCAGTTTTAGCAATCAACCCCCAAGTTCAAATGTTCTAATTCCATAGCCCACACGGACTTTCACCTTACATGAACCACAGTTCTGTGCTGAGGAAGAAGACTCTGAAGGTCTCAGCTTGAGCATAGGTCAACTCGTGATCTAATTCACTGCCGGCCAGACCAACAAACTTCAATGTGTATTGGGAAACCGCCCCAGTTCTCAGGCAAAGGTTACTGAGGACTTAAATAGGCAGCACTCTCTCAGAGTATCATCGCCATGCTGGACATACAGCCACTTAAAGGAATTATTGTATTAAGTACTTGTCTGGGTGGAAGCATGCACAAGTGCACAGATACATGTAAATGCTCATGGAGGCCACAAGAAAATGTCAGCTGCCTCAGAGCTAGAGCTCCAGGCAGCTGTGACCACCTGGCTTGGCTGCTGAGAACTGGTCTCTGGTTCTCTGCAAAAGCAGCAAGCACCCCTAACCACTGAGCCACGCATCTCTCCAATCCCACTTTCAGCCATTTTGTCATTATACCTTGATTGCTATGCTGTTCCCATGCTTCTAAACTTGGAGTGTTAAAAGTGTCTAGAAGATGGGTGGTCCTTTGTTAGTTTTATCTGAAAAGTATCAACGTCTATGGGTGTGTCCCTGTATGAGTTTATGAGCATCATGCGCGTGTGTACACCTCTGGAGGCCAGAGGCGTCAGATACTCTGGAAGCTAGACTTACAGTTGTAAACCTCTAGGAAGCAAACCTGAGTTCTTTGCAAGAGCAGTAAGTGCTCATAATGGCTTAGCCATCTCCTCAGCCCTAGAAATCATCATTTTTACTAGGTGTGTCTAATGAATCCTAAAGTCATTTTTTCCTCACATTAGACTTGTTGCTGTTGTTCTTTTGGAAGCCTGGACTGGGGTCTTCAAACCCCTGGACCCTAATGCTTACTCTCTGAGCACTGAGAGAGTGCTGAGAGAGTGGCCCTGAGATTATTAAAGCTAAGATATTGTGATGGTATCAACAACAATAACAGGAGAGGGAGAGTAAAGAAGAAATGGACATGGAGAGAGAGGGAGGGAGGGAGGGAGGGAGAGAGAGAGAGAGAGAGAGAGAGAGAGAGAGAGAGAGAGAGAATGGGCTAGTGCACTAGATAGTAAGCATCTGATAATTGTGTTACTCACCCCACTCAGAATTGCTGATCACCCCTAGAAGTCTCTGCGAGTGCTTAGCTTGATTACACAAAATATTACTGATTATTTTCATTTACACAAATAGCTTTCATTTATAGCTAATCACCATGTAGCACAAAGATGATTATGTGTTGATTAACTTTGCTTTAAGATTAATTTCAACATAAACTTCTACACATTTTTTTTGATCCAGGCTTCTTAGTTTGTTGTGTGTACAGAATTGATTATGTACCCAAACTTCAAAAGAATTAGAAGGAATATCATCTCCTGGGATACCAGGCTAGAATACAAATGACTCATACAGCCTTCCCCTAGAAGTGAGGACAACCAAGTATTTTAAACAACAGCTCTTAAGACACATGAACATTAGGGCTGGTGAAATGACAGCAATGACTGCTCTTATGGAGGACCTTGGGTCCACTCCCAGGACCCACGCAAAAACATGTGTACTCCAGTCCCAGGAGACCTGACACCTTCTTCTGGTCTCTGTGTGCTCCATGGACATGAAGCACAGACATGCATACAGGCAACACACACACACACACACACATACACACACACACACACACACACACACACACACACACACACTAAAAATAAAGGCTTAACATGTAAAGAAAGATATCCGAATACCCTTTTCAAAGTGGAGATACTTTTAGATGTGAAGACATACACTATGGTTCATCTAATGACATTTTTAAGAAGCTACGTAGAGGGATGAGATGCTGTGGATGTGTGCCCATTATAAATTGGTACACTGAAATCAGCTTGCCTGGGGCAGTAACTGGCCATGACCCTTAGGAAAGTTATGTGTGAGACTGGGATGAGGCAACTGACATTTTGTTAGATGATAGACTGCATTCAGAACCAACACTGACAAATACTTTGTAACATTAGTGGATCAATAATGAGGAAACAAGATATCATCTATAGAGCTCTGTCTGTAGGCCATGGGTTACCATGCTTAATCCTTATCACAACCCCAAAGGATTAGTGCCCTAAGCATCCTCAAAAATGAAGGCACACCTGAGACTCTTGGTGCTGGGGGGTATTGGTAATTAGAGTCTGACTTAAGCTCAGGTCTGTTGGGCAATGAAACTCAAGGGGTTTCAGTTCTAAGTGATCTCCAAGGTTAAACAATCTTTAAATCTCCAAAATCTTAGCTCCCTCTGGGCAGAGTGAGATAATGAATGAGCCTTCTTTTCTTTCTGTTGAGCACCACTATTTGCTGTTGAAACGGGCAAGTTCATGGAAGTGGTGCGGTCCTGGCTGGATGCTACTCCAGATGCAAAGCCATCATCCCAAGGAACATCGAGGATGGCACCTCAGACGCTTACAGTCATGCTCTGGTGGCTGGAACTGACCGCTACCGCCTAAAAGTGGCATCTGCAACAGGCAAGAGAAAAATCACCAGGAGATCAAAGATCAAGTTCTTTGTGGATATGTATAAGTACCTCTTGCCCACAATTTATTCTTGTGGATATCCCTTCAGACAAAACTGTTGTCAACAAAGATGTCTTAGAGACCCTTTGCAGCTCTAAAATGCAAGGTCATGTAGGAAGCAAGAGGCCAAGGACAACTTGAGAAAAGATACAAGACAGGGAAGAACAAACGGTTTTTCCAAAATCTGACTTTAGGTATATTTTTGTTTCCATCATTAAAATATTTAAGGGGGGCGTAATAATATTTTACTTGGCCAGAATGAGAGTGTGGCTCAGTGGTAGAACATACATTTGATTTGCTTGAGGCCCTGGGGACCACAAAAAATGCAGAGACTTACCACAGAGGGCTGAACAGGATCAGACACAAATACCATACAACATAAAGTGATAACCAGTGCAAAAACGATATCCAAATTTCTGTTTTCCTTGAGGTTCTGTCTCTCCCCTCCCCCTCCAAGTCCCTACGTCCTTCTTTTCCTCCCTTTCTTCCTTTCCACTTCCCTCTCTTTTTCTCCCTCCTTCCCTACCTCTCTCTCCCCCCTATTCCCCCTCTCTATCTCCCTCTCTCCCCCCTCTCTTCTCCTCTCTCTCTCTTTCTCTCTCTCTCTCTCTCTCTCTCTCTCTCTCTCTCTCTCTCTCTCTCTCTCTCTCCCCCCCCCCCACCTCCATTGTCTCTATATTATCCCCAGCCACTGCTTGGTTTGGGGAAGGATGAACCAGCCAGCTCAAGAGAGCTTGCATTTCAGTCATCAATGAATCACTGGGAGAGGACTGCATCCCTCTGGAGAGAGAAGGAGGCCTGGAAGCTTCTCGCTTACACAGAGCTGGCTGCACACCCAGCAGGGGCTCAGGGCACAGTTGCTGAATGATAGATGACACTGTTGCTCCAGGTAGTGTGCTCACCGGGTGAGTATGAGCCATTTCTCTTTATAGAATCATTTTCCTGCTGTGACTGGGACACCAGACTGGGATTCTCCTACAGAGAAGTAGGACACCTGCCCTCGATGGGGTGTGATGCAGAAGGCATCTGAGACCAGAGCGTCTAGATCTGACTCATGATGCTGGGGCTGTCTTTGCTCTGCAACCTTGAGAAAGTAACTTGTCCTCCCTGAGCCTCAATTTTCTCATCTGTAGGAAGAGGATAGTGGAGATAGTGTGTTGGAGCTCTGTGAAATGTCATAATACATACTTTTATATATGTATTTGTTGAGCGATCACAAGTATTAGTTGTGATTATACTTGTGTGATTTTCTTACAGTAGGGAGAGCACAGAGGCGAAAGCCAGTGGGGGTGGGGCCCTGGAGACATTCCCAGGTGGAATGTGCAGTGGATTCATCTACATTCTTTGACAGACTCACTCATGGTCCCTTGGAAGGTAGAGGCAGGCAAACCTCTGAGTCTGGGGCCAGCCTAGTCTATAGAGTGAGTTCTGGGACAGCCAGGGATATGCAGAGAAACCCTGACATGAAAAATAAAAAAGAACAGAGACAACAAATTAAAACAAAAACCGCATAACGCACTGACCAGAGCCTAGAGAGCACATGTGCACCTGAGGGAGAGGCAGCTACAGGACTGAGCAGATGTGAACAGGTCAGAACCCGGGTCTGGACTGTGTGGGGACAGAGGCATCCTCTGTGTGTCATCCACGAAGCTAACTGAAGGAGGAAAGGGCTAGAGTCTATCACCCGGAGATACCAATCATTCCCCATCCTGACCCAGATGAATTACATGCCCCAAACTATGACCCACTCCCAGTGGCCCATCCACTCACTGTCTCCTGAACTCATGGAGGCAAGAAGGCTCCTAGAAAGAGGACAACAAGTGAGAATTCCCCAGGGAGCCCTGGGATCCTGCACTACAAAGGCAGGCTCAGACCTCCACATCCCGAGCTCCAGACCACACCCATACTCAGATTGTCTTAGCTACTTTTCTTATTGGTATGATAAAAGCCTGGATAAAAGTAATTAAAGTAATTAAATTTAAATTAATTAGAAGTAATTAAGTTAATTAAAGGAGAAAGGATTTATTTTGGCTCACATTTCAGGGTCCAGTCCATCAAGGCAATTTCCCTGATAGCAGAAGTTTGAGGTAGGTGGTCAAGGTGCATCTGCAGTCAGGAAGCAGAGAGCAGTGAATGCTTCTTCCAGCCAGCTTCCTCTGTTACATGCAGCACATGGCTCAAGCCTAGGGGATGGTGCTGCCCACTTGTTGAGTGAGTCTTCCCACCTCAGTGAATCTAATTAAGACAATCCTTCATAGGTATGACCAGAAATTAACAACCTGAAGCACAGGTCTGCCACAAAAAATACCAAATAACTTCTGGCAAGTCACTTAATCTCTTGGAACTTCAGTGTCTTCCTTAGTAAAAAGGAGAAACTACCATTTTCCCCCAATTTGCTCACACTGTTAATATGAAGATTGAAACAAGAACAATTGAAAAGCCCTAAGGATAAAGATGCTATCTAGGGGCTGGGGATTTAGCTCAGTGGTAGAGCGCTTACCTAGGAAGCGCAAGGCCCTGGGTTCAGTCCCCAGCTCCGAAAAAAAAGAACCAAAAAAAAAAAAAAAAGATGCTATCTAAATGTCTGGTATTGGTAACCAGTGAGAGAGATAAAAGCAATAAGCCAGTTTACAGGGCAATAACACAGTAAAGAATGAAAATAAACCAGGTTCTTCCTGAATTAGCTCCATCAACAGTGGGCCCAGATTTGCATTCTCCACTTCTCCTGTGTGTAGTTTGTAGTTACTGGCCTGACTGTAATCTGTCTGTTGTGTAAGTCTGTGCCTGATGCATGAGAATTGAGTTTGGCCCCAACAAAGGGCTTTGTTCTGTGTTTCTTCAACAATACAGAAAACACAGTATAGGAAAGGAATAAAGAACCCTCTACAGAAATCTTTAAAAGAGGTTTATAAGAGAAATTACTTCACTGCCCCCAGCTGACCCTCAGTAGCATTTGAAATTCTACGTAGATGCTATCGACCTGCATCCACAAGTTGCTGTCAACATTTATAGGATGTTTGCATTGTTAAAGGTTGCTTCAAACCTGTTAGCTACTCTCGGCTACATCCACATCCACACCCACACATTATTCTGGGTCAGGGATATTGAAGAGTATCATCTTATGATTAAAGCCAGGCATTTAGCTTGGTTTGCAAAATCTGAGTACACAGAAAATCTAAGGCATAGCAAGGTTGGTTACATTTGCTCTCTTAAATGCAGGTTAAGCAGGGCTGGAGAGATGGCTCAGTGGTTAAGAGCACTGCCTGCATTTCCAGAGGTCCTGAGTTCAATCCCCAGCAACTACATGGTGGCTCACAACCGTCTGTAATGAGATCTGATGCCCTCTTCTGGCACTCAGGTGTACCTGCAGGTAGAGTACTCATACACATAAAATAAATAAATCTTAAAAAAAAAAATGACTGAGACCTTGTCTCAAACCATGATAATTAATAGTTTGGTAGGGCAGCAGTTGGAGTATAAAGTAAATTAATGGGAAAAAAGAAAGCAGGCTAAACTTAAACAGGCTTACATACTAAAGCAGGTTGAATATATATTTTAAATGATCTCCAGGTGTATTATTCATTTGGTGACAAAATATAAAAAAATTATTTTTCAGTCTTTTTGGGGTCAAGAGGTATCTTCAGAAAAGTGTAGCAGACAGGTTACTTTTCTCAACTTGACCCAAATTAGAATCACCTGGAAGAGGAAACCTTGGCTGAGGACTGGCCTACATGAGATGGCCTGTAGGCATGTCTGTGGCAGCGTTTTCTTGATTGCTAATTGGTAGAGGAGACCTAGCCTGCTGTTGACCTGGGCTATTTAGCACAGTATCTGAATAGGAGCCTGCAAATGTGCCAGGAAGTAGACATCCTCCATGGCCTCTGCTTCAGTTCCTGCCCTTAGGTTTCTGCCTTGGTTTCTCTCCAGGATGGACTGTGACTGTTAAGATGAAATGAACCCTTTCCTCGCCATATTGCTCTGAGTTAGTGTTGGACCACAGCTACAGAGAAGCTAGTACAGAGAGACATACACAAAGAAAAACAGTTGACTCTTCCAAACATGGCCATGAATAGAAAACTCAACAAACATAGTAAAGGGTTGGAGAGGTGGCTTGCAGGTGAGTACTTCCTGCTCGTTCAGAGGACCTGAGTTTAGTTCTCCGTACCCGCACTGGGCAGCTCACAACTGCCTGTAACTCCAGCACTCGAGGGTCCAAAGCTCTCTTCTGGCCTCTGTGGCCACACACACACACATGTGGCATACTCGCACATAGACCCACTAATACACATAAATAAAATAGCACAATGACCTATCTCGCAATACTATTCACACAGAATTAAGATGCATACTTATAAAAATCATTTTTTGAGGAGTCAACATTACATACATACAATAGAGATGGGGTAAGGACTTGGTATAAAGTAAGTGAGTGAGTGACAGGCGTCTTGCATGGACCAGTGGCATAGTATGACATGAGTCCTGTGTGCCAGAGACCCAAGGCAGGAGCCGTGTTTTTATTGCTGCGCATCAGCTTTATAAAGTAAAGGGAGCAGACAATCTTGAGGTGTAGCCATCTACTTATTTATTTATTGAGTAAACGTTTGCTCAACATCTGTGCATGAAGGTGGAGGCATTTTTCTTTTTAACTCTCTTCTCTACGTTCTCTTGTTTGCAAGGGTACAAATGATCACGAGGTAGCGTCTGTGTGTGCGTTACTTTTTTGTCACTGTGACAAAATGCCTGACAGAGATGGTGGGGAAGACGAGGCAGAGCCGCAGCTCAGTTCATGGCCGCAGGAGGATGAGGTAGAGGAGAGCTGTTTCCATAGCAGCAAGCCAGAAAGCAGAGACTGCCGGCAGGAACTGGAGGTGGGAGCTCATGTTCAAAGACCACCCCTAGTAATCTACTTCTGCCACTTCCTCCAAAGTCCCATAGCCTCCAAAACCGGCCAGAGGACAAGCACGAGATGTCAGGGGACATTTCAGAATCAAGCCCTGACATTCCATCCATGACCCAAAGGTTCACAACCTTTTCCCGATGAAAAGAAAATGCAGTTAGTACAATTTTGAGAGATCCCACTCAGGCTGGAGAGATGCTCAGAGGTCAAAAGAATTGCCCATGCTTGCAGAGGACCTGGGTTTAGTTCCCAGCACCCACATGGCAGTTAACAATGGTCTGTAACTCCAGTTCCAGGGGAACAGATACCTACTCCTGAAAGGTGCCAGGCCTACCTGTGTTGCATAAATATATGTGCAGAGAAAACATTCATAAACATAACATGAAAACAACTATTAGGGAAGAAAATTCCCAGTCTTAACAGTTCAATCTTCCTGAACAGTCTTTACTAGCCACTTGTCTATTGGCATTTGGGGTTTCCCCATTCCCACCAGACTTATAAGCGCCACTTTGCAGCTTCAAGGGCTTCCCAGTCCGCACTTCTGCAGTTTTTCATACTCTTTTTGCAAATCAGTTCCATGGGCTTAAAAAACCATATAGTGGGGTTTAACTTCAGGAACTCATTTCCTGTGCCTGTTTTCAGTACTAGATACTTTTGTGTCAGTGTGACAAAGCACTGGGCAGAACAAGCTAGGAGGGGGAAGATTGTAATTTAGCTCATGGTTTTATTCCATTTCAGTGGTAAGGGCAGAGAGGAACAGCTCAGTCTGTGGCAGCAGGAGCTTGTGGGGAAAAGAGCTATTCTCACGGAGCAGACCTAGATCAGAGAGCATAGGGCAGCAACTAGGAAGGAAGAGGTAACATTTACAAGCCAAATTCTGCCAGCCAACCCTGCCTCCTAAAGGTTCCATAGTCTCCGAAGGCATCATCAACAAGGGGGAAAATCATCCATATCTGAGCTCATGGGGGGCATTAGAGATTCCAACCATAACAGTCTGGAGTCTAGACAAACAACCAAAGGGACAGATGCTGGTGTAGCCTGAGAAGGGAGTGGAGTGGACAATGAGGTACGTAAGCAGCAATGGGGAAAAGAAGTGAGGACAGAGGTTGGGGATTTAGCTCAGTGGTAGAGCGCTTGCTTAGCAAGTGTAAGGCCCTGGGTTCAGTCCTCAGCTCCGAAAAAAAAAAAAAGTGAGGACAGACACATGAAGGACTGGAAATCACAAGTTCAGTGTACTGAGTGAAAAGTAGGGTCTCAGAACTGGTCAGTGCTACCCCATTCTGACTCAGAACCAGTTTGTGCTGTCCCATCCCCACCATGCAACCTAGAAGTTGCTGGGCCAGGGACACGGGCATAAGCCCACTGTGAAGGACCTAGGAAAACAAGACAGGGAGTTTAATTTCCCCTAAAGACAGGGAAAGTTACAGCAAACTAATGGAAACATCATGCTCAAATAGTCATTCAAGCCTCCACCCCAGGCACTAGGTGGTAAAAGGCTAAGGAGGGGAGAATGGGGGCAGGGAGCCCATCTAAGAGCTGTAGGAGCTCTGCTCAGTACATTCAAGTGTAAGGTTAGAGACAGAGAAGGCCAAGAGAATAGGAGGCAGAATCTAGAATTAGTCTCACAGTGTCTGGCTGAGTGTCTTTCAGGATCTCCAGAACAAGAAATGCGGGAGGAAGGACTGTGCCCACTGAATGCAATTTGGGAGAGATGTGGTTTGGAAAGCAGGGTTAGTACACACACATGTGCACAGCTAGAGGGGACTCTGGGCTGGAATACCTGCGTCTAGGGCACTGTCACATGAAACCATGGAGAAATGGGAACTCTAGAAAGAAAGGAAAGAAGAGCAGAATGAAAGAAGGGTCGTGAGAGAGGGAAATCAGAATGAGTGAGCCAGGTGGAGGGTGCACACCTGGAATAGCAGCACACACAAGGTTCAAGGGTTTAGATCAGCCCCTTGTACTGAATGAGTAACCAATCCATCAAATCGAGGAGGAGAGAGGTCTAACGGGGGGAACCAGGGGTCAGCGGGTAACATGGACAAGTCAGATAGCATCCATTGCAATGCATTATGATAAAAAAAAATCTTGCATTCTAAGAGGCTGGAAGTTTTTGTTGGGCCTCATAGGCAGAGTTATCAATACACCTTGAAGTAAATCACTTAAGACTATTGTGTGCTCGGCCCGTTGTTTAACCTGCCTTCCAAAGTAACAATTAACCTTACCTGCCTTGGAGTCCCCTGTAATCAGCTTTTACAGCCTAAATTAATACATAGCTGTAATCTTTTTTTTTTCTTTTTTCTTTTTTTCGGAGCTGGGGACCGAACCCAGGGCCTTGCGCTTGCTAGGCAAGTGCTCTACCACTGAGCTAAATCCCCAACCCCATAGCTGTAATCTTAAATTGCATACTCTTCCATGCCGCTGACCCAGAACGATGACTGTGCATCCTTTCTGAAAGCAGCAAGTATGGAGGCTGAAATGGATATTCGGAAATGAATATTCTGAGATGAATATCCGCCATAAATGTTGAGCACAACATCTGTATATCGGTTGATAAAAAACATTTGTTGTCTGGGTCAGTTGGGGGTCAGTCGGAGCCAGTGACTTAATCCCTCGTAAAACTCTGTTCAGAATGTCTATAAAGTAGCCCTCATTTCTTCCCTCACAAGGCTTTCTGTGCAGTTCAGTAACTGCAGAGCGGAAGTCCTTTGTTAGGAGGACAGAAGACACAGGGCGCATGAAGTAAAGATTTAAAATCTGGACTCACCCTTGGCTAACGGACACCAAAGGGAGGCACTTTTGTTTCTTCCTTTAATGTGACACTGATGCATTGTGCATTGTCCGTGGCTCAGCGCTAACAACTGACGCATGTAATCCACGTCAACATCAAGACAGAGGTTGTAAGACCAAAGAGTCAGTGGTGGCAGTAGGAAATGGCTCCCACCGCCGAGTCCTGAGAAACAAAACTGGGGCTTCGGGAGCAGAACAAAATTTCCAAGAGGGGTCATTCGGGACAGAAACATGGCAAGAGGGCCCAAGAAAGATATTTAACCTTCTGTAAGAAGACTAGGGGAGAGGGAGTCATAGATGAGAGGAGACAGTGGACGGAAGATGCTGGGAAGGAACAAGGATGCATGCTGAAGGATGTGTGCATGGAGGAGGAACAGTTCTTCCCTGGGTACAATGGGCTGTCCTAAACGGAACTCCATTCACGCTACCCGCACCTCTGAATGACACAGGCATAGGCTGAGGAGATCCACTCCAGCATTTCTCATTTCCTCTCCCAAGCTTCCTCCAATGGCAAGAACACTGTATGCCAAAGAACCAGGATGGAGGGCCAAAGTGAAGAGTCAGTAGAGGGGGATGGGAAAGGGAACCCAGCCTGCGTAGACGCCTGTCCTCCTAACTTGAACTCAGTGCTCTGCTGAAACATAAGGCCACCAGCCTAAAAACTGTTCCAGCTTTATACTTTCAATCTGTTCTCACTGTCCCCAGCTCCCAACTCTGGATCTCTCTCTCTCTCTCTCTCTCTCTCTCTCTCTCTCTCTCTCTCTCTCTCTCTCTCTCTCGTGTGTGTGTGTGTGTGTGTGTGTGTGTGTGTGTGTGTGTGTGTGTGTGTGTTGGGGAGGTTCTCATGTGTATGTATATATGGGGACAAGATTGACACTGAGTGTCTTCTATGGCCACTCTCCACCTTCTATAATGAATCAGGATGTCTCGTTTAAGCCCTGAGTCTGACAGTCTAACTAGCCAGCTTGCTCTGGGGTCCCCTGTTTCTACCTCCCATGTGTGGGGCTTATAGGCAGAGCACCACACTTGCCCAGCATTTACATGGGTGCTGGGGATTTGAACTGTGGACCTTATACTTGTGCAGTAAGCACTTTACCTGCCAGGCCACCTCCCCATCCCTACCTCTCATTACTCAATTGTCCTGCCTTGGGACTCAGGGTCTTTTTCTTATTTCTGAACTTTCCTTCTTGACTCCTGCTTAAGAATTTTGTCTTGCTGCATTTTATATTGTAGCTTTTGATAATGGTGGGACAGACACATTCGTATAGTAATGTCCCCTCCTTATTCAAATAGGGATTTGAGTGAGTTAACAAACACATATTGACTGTGTGTGCTGGCTAGTTTTATGTCAACTTGATACAAGCTACAGTCACCTAAGAGGAGAGAACCTCAATTGAAAATTTGGGAGAATTTTTTAAATTAGTGATTGATGGGAGGAGGGTCCAGCCCATTGTGGATGGTGCCATCCCAGGGCTGGTGGTTGTGGTTTTTTTTTAATAAGAAATGAGGCTGAGCGAACCAGGAGAAGCAAGCCAGTGAGCTGCACTCTCCATGTCTCTACATCAGCTCCTGCCTCCAGTTTCCTGCCCTGTGTGAGTTCCTGTCCTGACTTCCTGCAGTGATGGACTATAATGTGGATGTGTAAGCCAAATAAACCCTTTCCTCCCAAAGTCGCTTTTGGTCATGGTGATTCATTACAGCAATAGTGACCCTGGCTGAGACACTGTGGACACCAGGAGTTCCTAAAAATGAGACAATGGGTAGGAATGAAGCAAAGTTAAAGGGAAAAACGGGATAAACCTAACAATATGGTGAAAATGCCAAAGATAGCCTGCATTAGCTCTCATTTCATTTTAAGTAGTCATCCATTCCGTTCCGAGCTTCCTAGGAGGCACTGTGAGCTGAGAGAGACAATGCCATTTGCAATGTGTGGTGCTTTTGCTTTTTCTTCAGAACTGAAAACACAAGAACCAGGAAATTCAAAATTCAAAAAGAGGTAGAGAGCCTCCAGGGTGGGAGTGAAGGAAAGGACCCATCCCGATCATACCAGGCCTTGAGGACAGCAGAAGCACACAGGGCCATCTCTAAAGAGCTGTCTCCATTGGAGTTGAGTGTTCTGACTGAGAATGTTGGAGAAAGTTTAAACATAAGTGAGTGATAAATACATGGAAACTAAGCATGTGATTGAGACAACAGTTAACTTCAGCATTAAAAAACAAAAAAATAGGGGTTGGGGATTTAGCTCAGTGGTAGAGCACTTGCCTAGCAAGCGCAAGGCCCTGGGTTCGGTCCTCAGCTCCGAAAAAAAGAAAAAAGAAAAGAACAACAAAAAAATAAAATAAAATAAAAAAATAAAAACATGTAATAGGGCTGGAGAGGTGGTTCAGTGGTAAAGAGCACTGACTGCTCTTCCAGAGGTCCTGAGTTCAAATCCCAGCAACCACATGGTGGCTCACAACCATCTGTAATGAGATCTGATGCCCTCTTCTGGTGTGTCTGAAGATAGCTACAGTGTACTTATGTATAATAAATAAATACATCTTTAAAAAAAAAAACAAACATGTAATAGAGGCCAGGCATGGTGGTGCACTCCTTTAATCCCAGCACCCGGGAGGCAGAGGTTGATCAATCTCTGTGAGTTCAAGGCCAGCCTGGTCTACAGAGTGAGTTCCAGGACAGCCAGGATTATTACAAAGAGAAACCCTGTTTTAAAAAAGCAAAACAAGGGGTTGGGGATTTAGCTCAGTGGTAGAGCGCTTGCCTAGCAAGTGCAAGGCCCTGGGTTCAGTCCTCAGTTTCGAAAACAAAAAAACAAAAGAACAAAAAAACAAAAAACAAAAAAACAAAAAACCAAAAAAAGAGTACAGGAAGGTGAACCAAAATTGCTGCTAGAAGTGCTGTTCACATAGTCACAGTCATGCACTCACCCAGCGCTGGTAACGGCTCACTAGAAATGTTTACATTCCTTGAGCTGTAAATAGGAGGAGGAGAAAGCAACTGTGAGATTGCACTCATTGTTGTTTTATTACACTAAATCTTGGGTAATTTACAATGCAGTATAAAAATAGAAAAGTGGGAAATCAATAATGTCTCAAGCAAAAATCAACGAGTAATGATCTAAACTTGTTATTACAGATGAAGAGGATACATATATATTTACACATGTAAATAAATAAATATAGGCTTACAAAATTAATTCCACTTCTTTAGCCAAGAACAGAAAAATAGTTCATTCCTTTGGTTAATTTCTGGGAATAAACAACTCCTAGCAATCTAAACTTGTTATTTAGAGATAGGAAAGATACAAAATTACATGCATACATTCATGCATACATACATACATCATACATACATACATACACGATTAAAGCTTACTAAAGTTGGTTTGTTTACACTACCAACACTAAGGAAACAGAGTCAGCAAGACCCTGAGTTTGAGGCTGGACTACATAGTAAGAGCTTGTCTCAGAAAACAAAACAACACATTAAAGAGCTGTGGCTAGAGATCTGCTGCTAGGATAGCTCACCCACATGGCTGGCAAGTTACTGTTGGCTGTTGACAAGAGACCTCAGTTCCTTGTCACAAGGACCTCTCCATGGTGCTGCTTGAGTGTCCTGACAATACAGCACTAACTTTGGCCAGAGTGGACAATATAAGAAAAAAATATGGTAGAAACCATAGTGAGTAAGTGAGTGACTCTGTGTGTGTGTGTGTGTGTGTGTGTGTGTGGTTTGCGCGTGTGTGTGTGCGAGTATGTGAGTGTGTAAGCGTGTGTGTGTGTGTGAGTGTGTGTGTGTGTGTGTGAAAGGGAGGGCAGCCTAAGAATCAAAGCTAGTACCCCTGAGCTTCTTGCCCACTAGGCAAGTGCCATACCACTAAGCTACAGCCCTCACCTCAGAAGTCACAGTGTTATTTGTATGTATATGTATCGCATCAGTTACGTGCATTGGCCTTATTTGGTGGGGACATGACGATGCAAAGATATAAGCTGCTCAGAAACGGGAATTATTAGGGTCAATAGCAAATATTCAAAAGGAAGAAACTTGCCTGGTTCCTTGAAAACCATCTGTAACACTCTTTTATTCTTTCTTAAAGATGTATTTATTTTATTTGATGGAGTGGGTGGTTTGACGGAATATATGTATGCACCATGGGTGTCTAGTGCTTGGGGAGGTCAGAAGAAGGCATTAGACCTCCTGTAATAAATTTACGGGCAGTTGGGAACCATCATGCAGGTGATGGGAACTAAACCTGGGTCCTCTGTAAGAGCAACAAGTGCTCTACCCACTGGACCATCTCCAACCTCAATTCTGGACACTCTTAATGACAAGGACATAAGGAATTAGGACAATTACACAATAGATATCTTAATCAAAAGACCTAGCCAAACCTAGACCCAAAGTGTGTACATAGGCACCCCATTCTCCTAAGGGCTGACTTTGTGCGATTCAGTTTATGGACTGTAGAGGAATGCCTTTATTTTCAACTGAGCATTTGGTGAATGTTGAGCTGCAGGGATCTCAATGTTCTGCTATGTGACAAGTACATGGAGTTCAGCTCCTCCCTGTTAGCAATTAAGGGCAGACAGTATTCTTTAATAGGCTGAGCTGGAGGTGGGCTGCCAGCCATCTACGAAAGTTCAGGAGCCTGGCTAGGGCATCTGTTTGGCTGGTAGAAGAAACTCTTCCAAGGAGTACCTGTCCTAGATACAGAGAGCCTTGGCATTTACGATGTTCCAACCCTAAATCCACACCCCTTTTCTTTAGCCAAGAACAGAAAAACAATCCATTCCCTCTGGTTAATGTCTACAAACCGTCCAAATACCAGTGCTCAAGCAACCCCGCTACTCCTCTTCCTTCACCATGCAAACCAGTGTCCAAGCCTCTCACTCTCTTCCTCGTGGAAACTTCCTAACCCAAGGGAATTCACAGAGATGAAGCTGTGTGTGGTAAGGCGCATCTGTAATCCCAGTGGGTGGGAGTCTGAGGCAGGGGGATCTTAAGTTTGAGGTCAGTCTGGGCTACATAGCAAGACTCTGTGGCAAAAATAATTAATCAGTAATTGAGTAGGTAGGAAAGTAAAGTGGGTGGCCAGAGGACCCAGAGGTAGAGCGATTGACCCCGATCCGAGCCACGGTCTCTTTCGAACAGAGCCTATGCAGTATCCATTTGCTCACAGTTCCGCTTGCTCTGTTTAAGACTTCAGCTCTCCTCGTTAGAATCCCTTGTCCTTTTATCACTGTAAGCTGTACCTTTGGAGAAGGATGGTTGCAGAGGCAAAGGAACAGCCAGAAATTGCACCAAAGATTTTTGCATAAACTTTGCTATCTGCTTCTCATCCCCCTGAAAAATGCCGAAGCATTTCTATCAGCTTCTCAGGACCCAGGGAGGTTAAAAATCTCTGTCAAGGGACCCAAATCAAGGCCCATAAACCAGATGAGGTCCTCCACGGGTATTGTTTGGACCTCACTGTATTTTGGAAGTTTTTGCCAATATTTAGAAGTCAGATCTCACACACACAGAATCAGATTTATGGCTTCTAAAATATTTGGGGAAATAAGACAACTCTGAGCCCACATTCCCTGGTGGGGAGAATTGGCAAGCCACTGGCGGCAGCTGCCTTTCAGATGGGGCACGGCTCTGCATGGTCCCCACCCTCAGCCAACTAGTTTTTTGATGACTTGGCTGCCCTACCCCAATTTATGCCTTTTGTTTGTGATCTTCATATACTTGTGAATGTTTCTTCCTCAGCAATCAGTCTCTATTGGTTTGGCATTGCTTATAAGGCCTTTGGCCTAGTAGTGGAGTCCGCCATCAGATCAAAGCTTCACCCTTGTGGTCTTCAGCTGCAGAAGCCTGGGCCTGAGTGGGTGGGGTCTTCTGAGTCCCGCCCCCTCAGACTCCTCCCTCCTTTCTGATTGGTGAATGAAGCGATGACTATTAACCTTCATTTAGTGCTGTGACAATGTCAGCACAGTAAGGTAGTGGCAGTGGTGGGGAGCCCTTACCCTGCACTTCTCTCCAGCTGTAAAACCACTATCCAGCACCAAAAGTGAAGCTTTTTTATTCCCACCAATCTATAGTTGTGCGATTTCTCTTGGGTTCAGGAATCACACTGCTTTCTACTTCCAGGAGACTCTTAGCTGAGCCCTCCCATTCTCATCCCTGTCGCTGCAGTAGCCATTCTCTAGCTCCCTGGGACCTCTGACCCACCACCAGCTGCCAGACTCAGCTTTTAAAAAATACAACGCCTGTTCTTAATACCTCCCCTGGGATTCCAGAGGTTGTGCAGATTTCTCAGGGAGAACTTTAAAAGTCTGTGATGTGAGTTTAGACCTGCCACTCGGTTTTTTCTTATACCATCGGAGCAACATTCCCTGCCCTGAGAAATGTGAAGCTAATCCTCACTTCCGGGTGGGCTGAAGCACCCGGAGCTTTCTCAGTCCGCTTGCTTCGTCTGAACTCAGCACTCCTTGTCCCTTTGTTTAGTTGTTCAATCGTTGCAGCCGCGGGTGGAGAGGAGCCTCCACAGGCAGGGGTTCCCATTCTATGCATGTCTCCTGGGTTATCGAGACTGCTCCAGAAGAGCTCTTGAAAAACAAGACCGTGCCCTTTTCTTGTTATCTCTAGCACTCAATAAAAGAACATACTAGAAACTCAATGAAATGTCACTTTAGGAGCCAATTCTGTCTTCCTTGTTTGCAAAACCCAAACCATTAGAGATGGTCTCACCCCTGTGCTTATGCGCTCCCCTGGCCACTGTCACACTCCAGTACTTTGGAGACGGGGTCTTGTTATCCAGCCTAGGTGGCCTGGGGCTTCTTCCTGATCCTTCTGCTTCAGATCCTCCAGTGCTGTTGTTACTGGCATACTCCCCACTCACTGCTTCAGTCCAGTCCTTGCTGATTCTGTGTGTGCAGGCTAAGTCCCTTTCTGGTCTATAGTCTACTATATGCACATATATCTATATGTCTACATATCTATATTTATATAGATATATATTGAAATTCATTTGTATAACCACATTCAATTCTTGTTTCTTCACTGCCTAGCATGATGCCTCTCAAGGGTAATTCATATAAATCTAAGGGTTCAGATTGCCATTTTGGTCGTGGCTAACTGTCCCATGTGGCATTGGTTAGTCATTTGGCCTCTAAGCTTCTCTTCCCTACTTTGCCAAATGAACCTGGCAATGACGATGCCCAGCTTCTGGTGCCATTGAAGGGAAATGAGCCACTGCATAGCATTGCCGCTGATGACAGGCTCTGTAAAGACAGTTGTTCTCATTAGAAGCGCTGTGGAATATTCCTCAAACTTGTGTAAAATTCATTCCTTTTAAAGAGGGAGTTTTTCACAGGATCCCTGAGGATGCATATACGGAAACCTTGGCTAGCAGTAAGTATCATGGTATAAATGGAATAAGATTCCTTTTGCCCAGCATTTCTAACACAGAAAAGTCAAAGCTGAAGCAATTCTGGAAAACTTGCATAACCTAGACATGTTGTCTGGCCCCAGCCTGAGAAGCTTTTGTTTACTGAGCTGGAAGATGAACAGGGGCAGAAGGCCCTTGCCCTCACTGGCCTTGAGTGTCCTGTTGAAGACAGTCTTAATGTGGCTTTGTGGGCGGCAGAGACCTCAGCCTTTTGTTCCTCCCGTGATGGCTGCAGGAGCCATAGGCCACCACTTTGTCTCTGGTGACTCTGCCAACCCACGGCTGTACACATGCTTCACCACTCCCCAGAAACCAGAGCACTTTGCACACAATGGAGAGGAACAGGCTGTGGCAAGGGGAGGCCTCCTGGGCAGAGAGAGAGAAATTTGGTCCAGAGAAAACAACTAACACTGAAATCTGGAGAAATCACCACAGTAAAAAAAGAAAAAAGAAAAAAGGAAAAAAAAAAAAGCCTGCCACTGCAGACGAGACCTAAACAGACAGTCTGTATCCCCCACCACCACCACTGCCCCAGGCCCACAGTGGCAAAAGAAGTTCTCTGCAACCCAAGGCTCCTCTGGGGTTTGCACATAACCTGTCTTTAATGCCAGGTCTCAGCCCAGCCTCTAACCACATTCCTGGTCTCTCCCCTTCCCTAGCAGAAGCCAGCTTCTGGGAGTCACCCTGGACACAGACCTACAATGAAACCATCCAGATAGTTCCATCGTTGGGCTCAAAGAGATCCCCAGGGCTCCCTCCCTACAAGTAACATGTGACAGCTTTACACACACACACACGCACACACACACACACACACACACACACACGCACGCACGCAAGCACGCACACACACACACACACACACACACACACACACACACACACACACGGGATGGGGGGGGTCGTCTTGGTAGTAAACAACTTAGCTGTCCACCATTCTCTTTCCCCAAAACAAGCCTAAATGTTCATGAGGAAATGAGCAGACTCATTCTGCAAACATGAACAGGGATCAGCGACATGTGGGAATAATCTGGGAGACAGCAGCAGCCTTGCCTCCGGATGCCTCCCGGAAGCTCTTTCTCCACTGGAGATGCAGCTGACAGAAGCTGTAGAACTTGAATGTTATTTCTCTCACCCCAGGAGACTATGAAAAAGAAGAAGAAAATGAAATGATGTTAACCAAGCCCAGCATTCTAGAATGTACCCAGTGGTGACTGTGCAGGGGCACAGAGCCGCTCTCCCCTCAGCAACGGAATGGGTTGCTCTAGGCGCTCATCAGTGGGCTGTGGGTTCACGGAGCTAGTGGAGGCGGACCAGGCTCAAAACAGCCCCAGAAAAGTGTGAGGTTAGTGGACGAATTAGCTGTGTTCTAAATCACCACAACCCAGCACAGTCCATCCGTATTGGAAGGGAAAGGAGCCGCACTGATGGTAGGCAGAGCTCAGAGAACCACAGTTTCCTTCCTATCGGGAAGGGAAGAGTTTCCAAGGGGCAGCTAGACGATGTACGCCAGAGGTCGCGCTAGACTAGACTTCCAGGACGCTTCCCCGAGAAGATAGTCTGGCTGGTTTTGTTGGAACACATATGTTCTCTTCAGTGGGTAATGCTCAATCCTCTTTGTCAACTTGACTAGATCACAGTCACCTAGAAACCTCTGGGTGTGCCCGGGAGAGCCTCCAGAGAGGTCTGAGAAAGGAGGGTTCATGTTCAAGGAGGGTGCCACCATCCTGTTGGCTGGGGACCCAGAACAAATGAAGTGGAGCACGTGAACTGAGCCCCAGCGTTCATGTCTGTTTCCGGATTACAGACAGCGTCACCCGCCACCAAGCCTTCCCCTCTGGGATGTGACCGGAGATAAACCCTTCCTTCTCCAGGCTGCACTGGTTGGCTACTTCATCGCAGCTCTGAGAAAAGTAACTAATACAGAGTGTTGTTTGCAGTAAACATAAATGCCCCACAGTCAGGGATGGGCCGCGGAGTAATGATGAGATTCTTATGCAGCAAAACACTAGGCAGCCATAAAACTCTCTTGAAGAAAAATTACTGATGTGGGAAATTTTCTCCTACCGTACAGAGATATCTAAAAACATCTTCCAAGACATTGTTTCTGAATATTTCCAATGGTATGTATGTAAATAAAGCAAAAATAAGTATAGAGTGACTAGGAAGGCATATTGTTGCATGGGGCACACACTCTTTCAGAGCAGACTTTTCATTATGTCGCCTCCTGAGAAGAGGCCAGATCTGGCAGTTACCAGATGAAAACAGGGTGCAGCTGTGGACACGAGAGTCCCTTCAGGGCTACTAGTGAGAAGATGGGCTCCCATTTTCAAAAAGTAAGAATCCCAAGAGAGTAAACCTGGAGTCCTTGTAAGGTAAACATGCAAATGTATGGTTCACGTGCCCAGAAAACCAGGTCTGATGCAGGACACCCTGGCCCAGAAGGTGAGGGATTGTGGGTGGATACAGCACCAAGAGACTGACAGGAGCCCTGCTGCCTCTTGACTTGTCCCTCTGCACACATCTGCATTCTGCATGAGCTCAACTCTCCAGCAATCAACCTCCAGAAGGGCCATGCTTTATCACAGACATGCAAATCAGAGCCGGAGAGATTAGTTAAACCCTGGATCACAACCCTATTTATTTATTTTAAGAATACCAAAAGGATGTTAAGCCACTTTCTACCTTGAAATTAATGACTATCCTTAGCCAAGAACAGGATGTGTCTTTAAAAAAAAAAAAAAGTGGTTTAATTATTTTTCTCTCCAGAGTCTTAAGAACCTTGATTTGTTGAGTTTCATGGTCTTTCCCTGGCCCACCACTCTTTTGTTTCCCCCAAATCTAGTCCCCACCCCCATGCGTTTTTAGCAGAGAAATTCATTAACAAATTCACCACAGAGCATTATTCACTGTAGTTGTCTCATTCAGAGGTTTTAATATCAAGAGTTACTGTAAATCAGCCCTCAGTTGTGATCACGTGAGCAGGAAAGCCATCTAACAAGGTCCACAGGGCAGCTTCCTAACCCTGCTCAGAAAGGCTGGAGGAGGCCCCTCGGCTGAGGGGAGAAATCTCATTACCTCACCCCTAGATTAAATTATATACAAAGCAAATCTCTCCCTCTGCAGCCAGGCGAGGTGCTGCGTGCCACAAAAACACAAACAAATCGGCTTCAAACCCAGCCAGGGCTGGTGAGAAAAGCATGGTTGAGCAGAAATGCAGACTCTGAACTTCTTCCCTGGCTTCTCCAGAAAGATTCACCTGAGGCCAAGCACAGATGGAACCTCTGGTGGCCCTGACCCCAACACTGAGAATCTTCTCTGCTTTCTTAAAGGCAACACTGGAGGTTTGTATGGTGACCACCATTCCAACGCCTGTGAACCTATTCCCCCCAACCCCTGTGTGTGTGCGCGTGCGTGTGTGTGCATGTATGTGCGAGTGTGTGTGTGTGCGTGTGTATGTGCGTGTATGTGCGTGTGTGTATGTGCGTGTGTGTGTGCGCATGTATGTGCGAGTGTGTGTGTGTGCGTGTGTGTGTGTGTATGTGCGTGTGTGTGTGTGTATGTGTGTGTATGTGCGTGTGTGTGTGTGCGTGTGTGTATGTGCGTGTGCGTGTGTGTATGTGCGTGTGTGTGTGCGCGTGCGTGTGTGTGCATGTATGTGCGAGTGTGTGTGTGCGTGTGTGTGTATGTGTGTGTATGTGCGTGTGTGTGTGCGTGTGTGTGTATGTGTGTGTATGTGCGTGTGTGTATGTGCGTGTGTGTGTGTATGTGTGTGTGTGTGTGTGCGTGTGTGTGTATGTGTGTGTATGTGCGTGTGTGTATGTGCGTGTGTGTGTGCGTGTGTGTGTGTATGTGTGTGTGTGTGCGTGTGTGTATGTGCGTGTGTGTGTGCGTGCGTGTGTGTGCATGTATGTGCGTGTGTTGTGTGCGTGTGTGCGCGCGTGTATGTTCGTGTGTGTGTGTGTGTGCGTGTGTGTGTGTGTCCATTTGTGTTCAGGTGTGTGAGCAAATGCCCCATTCTATCATGTCTAATCTTTATTTTTTTTAAGACAGGATCTCACTCTCACTATGCAGCTCTATGTAGACCAGACCACCCTCACACTCACAGAGATCCACCTGCCTCTGCTTCCCTGGGGCTGGAATGAAAGGTGTGCACCACCACACCTGGTTCTGGCTTCTTTTCTTGAGACAGGACATCTGAGCCCAAAGGCTCTCCACGTAGGCTTGGATTGCTAGTTTTTGTCAATCTGACACAAACCTAGAGTATTTTGGAAAGAGGAAACTTCAGTCGAAGGATTGCCTCCACCAGATTGCCTTAGGCCAGCATGGGGGGGGGCATTTTTCTTAAGATTGATATGGGAAGGCCCAGACCCACTGGGTAGCCTGGGTGGTATAAGAAAGCTAGTTGAGCAAGCCAGAAAGAGCAAGCCAATAAGCGGTATCCCTTTGTGGTTCTGCATCCATTCCTGCCTCTGGGCTCCTGCCTTGAGCTCCTGCCCTGACTTCCTTCATGTAAGATGCACTGTAAGTTGAACTGAACCCTCTCCTCCTCGAGATGCTTTTGGTCATGATGTTTACCATAGCAATAAGAAGCAAACTAAAACAGTTGTCTAGCAGCCTCTTGGAATTTTTCTGTTCTCCCTCTCCCAATGCTGGAGTTGTAAAGCATTCTGTTTTTTGGGTTTGCTTGTTTTGTTTTTTATATAAGTGCCAAGAATTTGCACTCGACTCCTCTTGCTCTTGAAGCAAGCAGTCCTACCCATTGAGCCATCTCCCCGGCTCCACACTGCATTCTTGACCTCTACTAGTTTTGTTTTACTGAAAATGAGAGGAAATCAGAATGCTGGAAGGACGTCTAGTTTCTCTCTGAGTTGCCTAGTTTTATGTCAACTTGACACAAGCAAGAGTCATTTTAAAGAAGGGAACCTCAGTTGAGCAAAAGCACCTACCAGCCTGGCCTGTGGGTGAGACTTTGGTACGTTTTCCTGACTGGTGGTTGTTGTGAACGGTACCACACCTGGGCTGATGGTCCTGGGTACTATAAGAAAACAGGCTAAGTAATCCATGAGGAACAAGCCAGTAAGCAGCACCCATCATGGCTTCTGCTTCAGTTTCTGCCTTTAGGATTCTGTCTGTTTGAATTTCCGCCTTAACTTCCCTCAGTGATGGACTCTTACTGGAAGTGTAAAATGAAATAAATCCTTTTCTCTCCAAGCTGCTCTTGGTCCTGGTGTTTTATCACAACAATAGCAACCTTAATTAAGACACCTTCCGGAGTTGAGGATTTAGCTCAGTGGTAGAGCGCTTGCCTAGGAAGCGCAAGGCCCTGGGTTCGGTCCCCAGCTCTGAAAAAAAAGAAAAAAGAAAAAAAAAAAGACACCTTCCTCAACTCATAGGTGTCTCCTCGAGACTGCCCTGACCAGTATTCACCCCAGGATTAGGAGGTATACTCCCAATGAGTAACAAAGCAATTGGGCACAAGCAAACCTAGCCTACTTAGCCTTCTTTGCTTTTATTTCTTCTTCTTCTTCCTCCTCCTCTCCCACTTCTTCATTAAGCAGGTTCTCAGGGAGCTCAGGTTACTATGCAGTGGACACTGGCTTTAAACTCCCAGTCCTCCTACATCATGTTCCTGAAGTGCTAGGGTTAGATGCCTGGCTTTAAGTCTTTTGTACAGATTTTATTTTAATGATGTATGTCTTTGTGTAGTTGTGTGCGCACTTGTGTCTCTCGTGTGTGTAAGTGGACAGGGAAGCAGAGGAAGTTGGATCCCTCTGGAGCTGGCTTAACAGGTGTTGTGAGCCACCTCAAGTGGGTGCTGAGAACTGAGCTCGGGTTCTCTGCAGGAGCAGTCGGTATATGCTCGTAGCTGCTGTCTAGCCCACCCTGCTTTAAATAATCTAAGGGGTCATGAGCTGGAAAGATGCCACTGCCTGAGGATGTGACTGGCATTTTCAGTTGGCAATTCCAGAGGAGGAGGAGACTTGAGGAGGATCCACTTAGATGCAGAGCCTCTCCCTTCTTGGACCAGGTTGAGCTGTGTCCCTCCTCTTCCTCTGTGAGTTGTCCCCATCTTTACTCCAGTAAATCATCTCCCATTGTTTTCCCAGCATGACCAGGGTTCTCCAAGGCGAGCTCTCTAGTTCCAGGTGCTTTCAGCATCCCTCCTTTTGCCTTGGGAGAATTGTTCAAGACTAATCCGTTTCAAAAACACAAAACAACACATGGGAAATGCGTCTCTGGGCTTGCTTGGGTGCCCCTCCCTGCCTAGAATCCCCGGACTACACAATCGGAGAGAGGAAGTTGAGCTTCCTTCCAAATCCATTTCTAAATTCTTTCATCTAGAGGAGGAAAGAACTCTAGTTTCCTTGGTAACATACAGTAACCAACATGGGGCTCCCCACATTTCTAGTAACATATGGCCACAAAGAGACCCTACAGATGTTCCTCTGAGAACAGAACAGGTGACCACAACCAACCGTAGATCATTCTCTATACAAAACGTAACACATGAAGACTTGGACTGTGTTGTGGCTTGCCTGAGAACTAACAAAAATATAATAATTTAACTGCCCGAATACAGAACCCACTGGGAAGGAACCTCACAATATGATTCTAGCCGCTCCAACAGCTATCAAAGTGCCTAATAGTGAACTCTGGTTTCTTCACTCTGAGTCCAGTTTTTTGAGGCCTGAGGAAAAAATCCTGACAAGCAGCCCACTAAAGCAGCTCTCAAAAAACTTCTCTTGTGAGCATATGAAGGGGTTTGATTTAAATTTTTAAAAGTGTTCTTTGTTCTGGTTTTTCCTGGTTCTTTTCCTAATATGTAACTCTAAGCTTTTGTTAAACTCATGTCCCCTCTGCCTCCAACCAACAAAGAGTTAAAGGTCCATTCTCTGCTACTGAGTACAGGACCAGAACAGACTGGGATACTTGAGACTTGCCTCTCTGTACACACACGCAGACAGACAGACAGACAGACAGACACACACACACACACACACACACACACACACACAGAGAGAGAGAGAGAGAGAGAGAGAGAGAGAGAGAGAGAGAGAGAGAGCGCTTGGTGTTCTTATGGGATTCCTGACAATGGGAGCAGGGACTGTCTCTGACTCTTTTGTTTGCTTTTGAACCCTTTTGTTTTGAACCCTACTGGCTTGCCTCACTCAGCTGTGATATTGAGGGTCTGTGCCTAGTCTTATTGCAACTCGTTATGCTGTATTCAGTTGACATCCTGGGAGGCCTGCTCTTTTCTGAAGGGAAATGGAGGAGGAGTGGATCTAGGGGAGCGAAGGTGGAAGACTGGAGGAGCGGAGGGAGAGGAAACTGTGGTCAGGATGTAATATATGAGAGAAGAATAACTAAAAAGGGACAGAGGAAGGCACCTATACCAAGCTTGGATACCAACCTTTGGCCTACACACATACACACACCACACACCCCATGCAAAAGACTTGGGATGACACTTACTTAAGGACATGGACACTGTTGGTGAGGAGAGTAAGAGAGTGGGCATGAGGAAAACGTTAGCTATATCTAGAAATTGATATAGAAACTGTTTAAGAGAAAGTCTGCAGCAAGGCCCCTGCATTAGCACAATGAGTCTGAGTCGTAGTCCATAATCTCCAGGTATATTATTTTCTGTATATGCAAAATAGTTCATAATTAAAAATACAATTTATGACAGTGTCTCCTGCCTCTGGAGGGAGCCCTTATGAGAGGCAATACTGTGCAGCCTGGGATACACGGCAAGGTCAGATGCCTGTCTTCTCATCTGTAAGCTTGTGGTAAGTGTTAAACAAGGCAAGCTATTCACTTGATGTTCACAGTTCCCGTGTAAACAAGGTAAACGCCTTGATGCAAGTGAGTCCCTACAGTAGAACAGGCTCCGTGGCTATCGGCTCATCTGCTGTTGTTTGCTGGGGTATTTCTACCTACAGCCTTAGAGGCCGCTTAATAGTCCCAGGAAATTAACTTAGTTCTGTTTCCTTACCGTGCTGTACTAACCCACCCCACTGGCAGTGCATGCTCACCCTTCTTCCTGAACACCCCGTGCTTCTTTTCTGAGACTCTGTGGGGCCTCTTCAAATACCCCTCATTGGTGTACAGCATTTTCCTCCATAGAAACCTCACCTCATGCTATCTTTTTCTCAGGGAACTTCTCTTAAACTACCGAGAGAAACAACACTTTTTTTTTCTTTTCTTTTACTTATTCACTTTACATCCCATTCAATGCCCCCTTCCCTCCCAAAATCCTTCCCTTAAGCTCCCTTCCCCTTTTTTTCTGAGCAGGCAGGGCCTCTCCTGGGTATCCCCCTATCATGGCACATCAAATCTGCGAGGCTAGGTGTATCCTCTCCTACTGAGACCAGACAAGGTACCCCCAACTAGAACATATCCCACATACAGGAAACTGCTTTTGGGATAGCCTCCTCTCCCCACCAGCTCCAGTTGTTGGAAACCCACATGAAGACCAAGCTGCACATCTGCTACATATGAAGGGGGAGGCCTAGGTCCAGCCTGTGTATTCTCTTTGGTTGGTGGTTCAGTCTCTGAAAGCTCCAAGAGTCCAGGTTAATTGACCCTGTTGGTCTTCCTATGGAGTTCCTATCCACTTCAGGGCCTTCCTCCTATTCTTCCCTAAGACTCCTCAAGCTCCATCCACTGTTGGCTGTGGGTGTCTGCACCTGTCTGCCTCAGCTGCTGGGTGAAGCCTCTCAGAGGACAGCCATGCTAGACTCCTGTCTGCAAGCATAACAGAGAATGATTAACAGTGTCAGGGATTGGTGCTTGCCCATGGGATGGGTCTCAAGTTGGGCCGGTTATTGCTTGACCATTCCCTCAGTCTGTGCTCCATTCCCGTCCCTGCATTTCTTGTAGACAGGATACATTTAAGGTTGAAAGTCTTGTGGGTAGATTGGTTTTCCTATTGCTCCACTGGGGTTCCTGCCTCTTCCAGTCCCATATCCCCAATGCCGTGAGTCATAGGTGCTTCCCTTATCCCAGGTCTCTGTGACATCCTGAAGATGCCCCCTACCTCCCCCCTTCTGTCAGTTGCAGATTTCTAGTCACTGGCCGAAACAATCCTGAACAATAAAAGAATCACCATCCCTGACATCGAGCTGTATTACAGAGCGATAATGGGGGGGGGGGGACTGTATGGTATTAGTACAGAAACAGACATGTTGATCCATGAAATCAAATCCAAGATCCAGAAATAAACCCACACACCTATGGACACTTGATTGTTTTTTTATAAAGAAGCCAAAACCATACAGTGGGGGGAAAAAAGCATCTTCAACAAATAATGATGGTTTAACTGGATGTCCGCAGGGAGAAAAATGCAAATTGATCCATATTTATCACCCTGCACAAAACTCAAGTCAAGGAGATCAAGGACCTCCACATAAAGCCAGATACACTAAACTTAACAGAAGTGAAAGTGGGAAAGAGCCTCGAACACATTGATACAGGAGACAATTTCCTGAACAGAACACCAATGGCTCAAGCACTTTTTAAAAATCACCCCACTACAAGCCCCTAAACTCATCCGTTTTCTGAGCTGTAAGATTTTGAAGGCAGAGAACCATCCTGAGTCTTCCTCAGCCCCCAGTACAGAGCCCGGCTCCTGTCAAATGCTTGCAGGGGGATCAGCTGCTTTAGAGGTCTGGTGCAAGGCCTGGGTCACAGCAGTGTGTCCAGTGGCTCAGAAAAGCGAACGGTGCTATTGTTCATTGTGTCAAGGAGTGGCTGGGGCCAGCGGTGAGTGCCCTACAGAAGCTGTGGCTCAAGGCAAAGATGAATTCACAGGTGAATTCAAAATGTCCAGGGATGTAAATATGGGGGGAAAGATCAGAAACCAAAACACAAATAAACAAAATAAAAAAATACCATGCAACCACAATGGGGCTCTGTGTACCCCTGCTGGGTTTTGCCCCCTGGCTTCTGCCTGCTGTCTCGGTTCAGGGAGAATCAGATGTTTCTAAAAGAACATAAGCATGGTGGCCAGGCGCTCACCTCCCACACTCATGGAGCATCCTCCGAAGGAAAAGACAGCTCCTGGGAGCCGAGGACCCTTTCTCCCATCCTCTGTGCCTCCCAGGCCTTTTCTGTCCTTTTCATTCAGCCATTATCAAGCCGGACCACTGGGCACTAAGAGTGAGAGCAATGCTATTATCTCAGACTGCATAAGAATGCTTCCCCACAGAAAGGGACAAGGTCATGGTCGAGCCTGGAGAGTTGTACCTGTAGACGACAGCAGTGATGCTTGAGGAGGCTCTTGGCAAGGCCAACCTGGAGCTCAGTCCACCTCAGAGCAATGGTGTGAGCAGGAGTCTTCGTGAGGCTCCTTAGCCCATCCCTCCCCCCGGCAAAGCAGGAGTAAGACACTGTCCCTCCATGCAACACCTGTCATACTTTGTAACGTAACTGCCACATGCATGCCACATGGGGTATGAACTTAAGTCAATGATTGGATTTTTTTCTTCTTTTGAGACAGAATTTTTCCTATGTCGTCCAGGCTAACCACAGACTCAGGCTCAAGCAGTCTTCCAGAGAGGAAAACTCAGCTTGATCTTTTCCAGACTGTAAATTGGTAACTGTGTTTTTCTGCCTCACTTGCCCTCATTAAAAACCCTCAGAACATAAATCACAACTTATGACCAATAATTTGCCTGTAATTTACAGGCTTTCAAGTGAGTAGTGGAGTTGGGTTTAAATGAGATTATTCCTATCTCGATTTAAAAATCCACTGACACAATTAGTATTTCCCCCCACGCCTCCCCTTACTACTTAATTATCCCAAGTGTTCCCAGTTTACGTCTTTTACGCTTGCGGTAGATGTCTAACAAACATGCGACAGTAAAAACATTTCACTTCAATTAAGACTAAAGAGGACTGGGAAGGACAGAGCAGGAAAGAGAAGCAGAATTGCTATGTCATAATTAGACAGTAGTGGGGGACCCACATCTGTGGGCATTACTTCCCCTGTGCTGGGAGGGAAGAATGCTTACAAATCCAGGTCACTGGGTAGCGATTCCAGGGGCTGGAAACTGTTGTGTTCTCAGCCGTTACCATCATAAAGCACACAGCTTGCCTCATAAGTCAAGAGCAAATGAATACCACACGCAGAAGGAACCAGACACAGTGTGGGAGCTAGGATACATTCCCAGGACTTGAAGGGACAGGGTGGTCCAAGTGACTTTGAGGCATCTTCCAGCTTAAAACAGGTGACACTTTTGTCTCTGGAAAACTCACATCCTTCTTGTGATCAATAAAGACACCTGGCATACATGTCAACTTTAAATCCTTCAAATCCTTCTCACTCCAGTTTTGCCCCAGAGGAGAGTGGACAGCTGGTGACAAACAAGAGAGAGAGAAAGTCCTCTAAACCGAGCTCGTGATAACAAGGAGGGCTGGCAGGTGACAGAGAGAGAGACAGGAGGAAACACGGTGCTGAAGAGCGGAAGCACATGAAGCCATGCCGGACACGGTGTGATTAGTTCCGACGGGGTTTCAGTGTGGTGGCATGGCAACTGCAATGGAACTTGGCAACCACTGAATCATCAAGGAAAGTTAAACTGCGCCTCTGTCCCTGGAATCTGGCTATCAACTCATTTACGAAACACCATTCACACATGGAATGCACCCGATTCTGTCTGAGGAAAGATGGATGAAGCATGGTCCCTGCCCTCAGAGGGTTCTGTGGACTTCAGCTTCAACAACAAAAGAATGAGGGCACCAAAGCAGGTGATCTCTGAGAGCCCTTCCCAAGACTTCAGGATGTTTCATGCATTAGGGTTTGAAACATAAAAGTTGCTTTTGTATCACTGTAGCCAAAATACTTGACGGAAACACCTTATGGGAGGAAAGACGTACTGGGCTCATCATTCCAGTGGGCCATGTTCATATGGCTACAGAATAGTAAGCAGAGAGTGGTCCAATCTAGGGGCAGGTGATGAGCGTGAGCTTGTGGGGACATTCCACTTCAAAGCATAACAGCCAACAGTCCTGAGAGATGCTAGTCCTGGTGATAACACCCAGGCTGCAAGTGAACAAAGTGAGACACAGAAGAGTGGGCATCTTGTTCAAGGTCATGGAGCTAATGAGGAGCAGAGCCAGAGCCCTCAGATGTATGATCCAGTCACCTAGAGGAGCTATGTGAAGGCCTGTGGACATGGTTCAATGGTTAAAAGCACCTGGCACACCTGGCACACAAGCCTGGGACCTAAGTTTGATCTCTGGATGTGGTGGTGCCATCTGCAATCCCAACACTCCTGTGGTCAAATGGGAAAACAGGAGAATCAGTGGGAGCTTGCAGAAACAAAAGCAGTCTTCTATCAGTAAGGTGGAAGGAGAGAACCAACCCCTCTGACCTCCATAAGTACACACACACACACACACACACACACACGCACACACACCACACTATATACATAACACACAACAACAACAATACATTAAAATTTATTTTAAAAAAGAAAGACCACCTTATTCCCACCATATGCTCTTTCTCTACTAATTCCCTCTCTCCTGAAAAGGTAGTCAGGAGAGATGGAGAACAGCTCATTTGATAACTGCAGGTCTGAAACGCAAAAATTCAACAGCCACAAAACAAAAGTCATGTGCACCTGGCCCATAATAAACATCTGTAAGAGGAAATGCAGCTATAATGGTATTAAAAGATCTGTCAAAACCAACAGCAGGATTAAGTCAAAAAAGTCAATAGTGATGACCACAGGGACACACACTGAACAACCGAAATATCTTAGAAAATGATGTAGACAGAAAAAGCCAGGTTTGGAAAACTATGAAACTACACCATACACACCTATGCACATGTACACGTTCTCTGTCTCTGTCTGTCTGTCTGTCTGTCTCTCTCTCTCTCTCTCTCACACACACACACACACACACACACACACACACACACACACACCCCTCTCTAGCAGATTTGGTGCAGGCACAGAGATGACCCCTTTGCTTTCTTCCCTGACTGATAGCTGGTACAAGGGCCATCACTTCCACTCTCAGTGGAAACAGGGTTAACTCTTGATAAATTTGTTCAACTTGTTGGAACTTGTCTATGATCTTTTTAAAAGAATCATTACTGTTTTGAATCATGCTAAACAAAACTTTTCCAAAACGGGGGAAAGGCTTTTCTGGAACAGTCATATTGTTAGTAGCTGCAATTAATTTCTCTCCTATTTGCTGGGAGCTAATGGGTACAGCAGTTGAATTCATCGCGGCCGTTGAGTTTATCAGGATCATGATGGTGTGAGACGTTTCCATCTCCGAACTTTCAGTTCCTGAGACATCTAAAGGTACATGACCATCTTCCCACCCTGCTATGTTCTTAAAATCAGATATTGTTGACAGGCTTAAAGTTGCTAAGATCACCAAGGCTAGAACACAGAAGGCACCTCCACCGCAAGCATAGACCCTAGTTGTCATCTTTTTGCAGGGAGACGGCCAGGAACTCCAGGAGGCCTCTGTTCTGGACAGAAACGAACCACAAGAGCTTCAGGTCACACAGACTCTACTGGAGTGGGTGTGGCACAGATGGAGTATAACGCCCCACAGAAATGACCACCAACACACGGCCCAACAGCAAGACAGCAAGTGGCATGAGCCTGGGCATGAACGTTTATTGAGCACCCACTGGATGCTCTGCTGGATGTCTAATTAGCACTAGCTCATCCACTCCTCACAACTGACCTGTAAGACAGGAAATACCCATGATGCACACAGACAGGATCTGCACAGGAGCACAGGGCTAGCTCATGGCAGAGCAAAGATAGGAATTCAACCCAAGCTCAGGCCTCCAGCTGTTTACACTCCAGCTGTTTACACTCCAGCACACACCTGCAAGACGGATTCCAGCCCCCATGATGATCATCCACATAATCTTAAATGACTTTAATTCTTCTGGTCGGACCTGCCTGCCTCCTGAGATTACGGTGAGGATCCAAGAAGAAAACCATGAACACTTGGCTATTTTCCAAGACCCTGCACATGACAATTCTAACGAGATGTGTGTGCAGGGTCCTGGACCTACTGCTCCAGATTTCTTCACTTAATTCTCATGACAGTCTGTCAGGTTGGAATGACGTCTCCCTGTGGAGAGGAAGAAGTGAGACTCAGTTGGAATAACTTGCTTCAAAGTCACACTGCAGAGAGCGGAAGGCCGACCATGTGGAGCCAGGCTTCAGAGCCCCATCGATTCCCACTGACTTCTGCTGTGTCACTGTTTTCCTCCTCTGGAGCCACAGGGCATAGACCGGTTAGTGTCCCCTGAGGTGTCACCACCATGGGTAGACAGGCATGCCCCTGCAGTAGCTGGTATCACTTTGATGGTCCACCGAGAGCACTTACTGCTTGTCCACAGCGTGCCACTCCTGAGTCAGGTTCTCAGTTCCAGGGATAGCGTGTTCTTCTGGGAATTCAAAGGCTCACGGTGTACTGTGAACGCTAAGTCCATATGCATAAACATTTACTCGTTCCATTCTCTGGGTTCTGCAGTAGGCTCTGAGGACACAAAGATGGACAAATGACAGGCTCCAGAGTGAACAGGTGATCTTAGCAAGGCACCTGACCCGTGTGACAGAGTGTAAATGATCAGAAAGAACACCCAAAGGAGGGGATAACGGGGAACCACCACACCATCTGCACGTTACTGAGTTTACATACGTTGTCTTTACCCCACAGGAAGAATCCTACTGAGTGAATATTATTTTCTTGATTTAAATAACTTGTATCAAAGGGCAGATTCTGACCTGAAACTCTCCCCAAGGTTCTCTGACTTCAAAGATTTTGTAATGTGTGGGTCGCCTCTGAAAACAATAAACTCCAGCTACAATGGAATGAAAAGACACCATCATTATATTAGGTTTTGTCACTTTGACCAAATACCTGAGGCTTTGGTCCAGGGTAAGGTAGCCTGGCTTCGTTAGGCAACGCGTGGGGGTCATGTGGTGGAGTAAAAGTAGTCTTTGAGATGGCTGAGAAGAGAGAGGAAGGGGCTTGGAGCTCAATTCTCCACAGGCTAATGCCACAGACTCACCTCCTTGAACTAGGAAGGTGCCAAAGCCCTTCCTAGTGACATCATCTGGGGACCAAGTCTTCAGTACTTTGCAGGGCCGTTCAAGATGCAAACTGCATGGACTAGAGTGGCTCAGTGGCTGCTCTTCCAGACTCGTTTCCACTTCCCGACACCCACTTGGTGGCTCACAACCTTCTGTAACTTAAATTCCAGGGACTCCAACACCCTCTTCTGGTTTCAAAAGGTCAGCAGGCATGCAAACGATGCGCGGACAAACACGCAATCTAAATACCCATTTACATAAAACAAAACAAATTTTAAAGATCCAAACTGTAACAGTCGTGAAGGAATAGAACAGGAGAGCAAGTGTCTTTGTTGGGGCAGAAATCTCGGCTCGCGACTGGACAAACCACACCAGGCCAACATGGTTGCCAAGTGGAGAGGGTTAATGAGAGAAGGGTAGAAGAGGAGTAAAGGTCGGCCATGAGCACGTGGAGGGAAGGGGATTGGGGAAGGGGGAGAGGGCAAGAGCAAGAGAGCAAGAGAGTGAGGAGGGGACAAGCAGTGTCAGGCACAGTTGTCTGTTGCCAGGTAACTGTGGGGCGGAGCATACCCAGCTGTTGCCAGGTAACTGTGGGGGTGGAGCTTAGACAGAATGCTAACAGTCTTGGCTGTGTGGAAGGCACCATGGAGGAGGCATGGCTTGAGTGAGGTTGGGCAGGGCGAGTCACAGGCCCGCCACGGGTTCTTTCGTTATTCTAGTTAGTTTCCTGGATTATGCTCAAGGGAGACTATCCTCCAGGGACGTGGCTCTTTTCCTGGAAGCTCAGGCATGGAACTACTGTTTGTTGGGAGACAGGATGAAGATAAGCCACTGGATTGTAGGAAACAAACACAGTCATTCTGGCTTAAACAACCAGCCAACCGAAACAAGGAGGTATTCAGACACTTTGTGGGACCTATGAGGTAGCATGTGCTGTGCACCCCGACCCCCAAGAGAGATGACTGTGAGCAGGCTGTGACCACTGACCAGGGCCAGCCCCTCTTCCCTGCCTGTTTCTCTACAAATGGCCTGCAGACTTGCTTTGACCCTCTCTCTGCAGTAGACAAAAGCATCTCCAAACAGAAGACTTTTTTTTTTTTTAAATTGGAGAGGGAGAGTGCCCAGATCTAAATTCTCTGATCTGTCATTTCTAAAGTGCCCAGAAAGGAGAATCTGACTTGTTCCTCCATGAGCATCTGAGCTGTGGTCAGGGAATCTGTTCTCAGAGAGGCAAATATTCAAGGGGGGTAGACCCCAGAGGCCCCGTGAACTGTTCTGCAAAGGGAGGTGGCCGTCGGTGGTTCTGGTGAGCTGGGGCTGGGAGTGCTCCCTTGTTCCCTTCTCCCTCTGCTGCCCTTTCGATGATACACACCAGCATCTACGTTTCATTCTTCTGTGCAGTTATTAAATCCATAAATAAAGACTTAATCTCCGAAGCTCTGCCTTGTGAGTCTAGGCATTAAAGAGGGGGAGGAGAGATGCCGCCGCAGTTAGAACATTGGCTGCTCTCGGCGAGGACCTGGATTCAATTCCCAGCACCCGCATGACCTCACAACCATCTGTAGCTGCAGTTTCAGAGGTCCAACACCCTCTTCTGGACTCTGGGCACCAGGCATGCACTGTATACACCCAGGTAAAACCATCCACACACATAAATGAAAGAGGAAAGAGAAGGGTGTGTGAGAGTGTGTTTACCAGCTTCGGTGGCTGGCAGTGGTTGTGCCATCCTCTCCCAGGCTGCTGGCACCAAGAACTACAAGGTAGGTAGGTCTTGCCCTCTAGCTGAAGAAATGGTGGGCTTACCAAGAGCATGCTGTAAAGCAGCCAGACAGGCTGGGTAGCAAGCCCTAGAGACCCCATGGAAAGGCCAGGAGGAGGAATACTAGAGTAGTCTCAGCAGCTCTCAGAAGGCTCTATGTTGACCTAAGCCAGCTAGAAAGTAAGAGACTGTGGAAAGGGCCACTCCCAGAGCCTCAGAACAGGCACCGGAACAAGGACAGGAAGGAGGGCCTGGAAAATCTGAGGCTGAAGGAGGAAGCGAGGGAAAGGACTCTGGTTCCCGATTAGCTCAGGCACCTCACAGAAGAAACAGTGACAGCTGGTTCAATGTCACTCTCTGTGTCTCTGCCCCACCCTCCCCACTACCCGGGGTTCTCGGGCCTCCAGCAACTGGAAGGGACAAGTATTTCCTTCTCTCTAGTAGGCACCAAGGAGGCAAGCACAATGAAAACAAAAAGGAGAGCTTTAAATGGTGAGGCAGAAAATTTGGGCCCTGGAGTGGGATGAGAAGGTCCTCCCAGCCCTGACTCCTGATGGCAGAGCACAGCTGGACCAATAGTCAAAAGTACAGTGTCTCCAGAGCTGGAACCCTTCCTGACTTCTCATGGTAGGTATTCTCTGGCCTGGGATTGGGGGAAATGTGGAACTTCTTTGTGGGCTTTCAACCTCACTCTTCTCCAGTAGGGTCTTTGTCTCCCATGTTCATTTAGCCAACTAGAGGTTACAGCCTGTTTCAGCTAAGGGGAGGCCTGGGAGGTCTGGGGGTGGGAAAGGCTGTTTTTGATGGGATTCAGCCACCAAGACTGTTTCCTTGAGCAGCAGATAGTTTCATTTAATGAATTTGGACAATTCACGAGATCTACCCACACACTACCTCTCAGCTTCTGAACGACTTCCAAAATAACCCCCAGCCATTTGCAAGAGCCAAAATGGGGGGAGACCATCTCCGCCCTTTCACATAAGTCTATGCAAGCCTTTCCAAGGAAATTTTCAAACAAATCAACAACAAAAAACAAATGCCAGTGTTTTTTTTTTTTCTTTCCCATTAAGGACTCTGACAAACAAAGACATCACAAGCACACACCTGTTCGAAGGACCCAGGCTGTAGCAAACGGGTGAGATATTAAAGATAAATCCATGCACTTCTTCCCACACTGACACTGTTTACAGACACCACCTGAGCTAGCCTCATTAGGGGCATCAAAAAGCCACCCCTATATCAACCAAACTCCATAGACCCAGGTCCACCCTCTAGGCACACAGCCCACTGGGAAGGAGACAAGTGCTACTGCCATGTCAACATATACACGCAGTTGCATATGGTCACACAACACACACAGAGTTCCAGACAGTGCCCTTCTCGGTCTTTCTCATACACGCAATCCCATACGGTTACATGCACACAGCCTAATAGAGCCATTCATTTGTACACATGCAGCCTCAGGGTACCCCAGTCTCACACACAGCCATAGCCAACTCATAGCGACGCATAGATGCGCGCACACACATTACACATGCACGCAGTGCCACAGCGCCACACTGCACCTTTTCGTCCCCTGGACCTGCTCTCAAGGCCTCCACGGAGAACTCCCTCCTCCACGGCCCTCCTATATGCCCTGCTTTGCAACCAGATGTTCCGTGGGCAGACCCCTCTGTGGGCTGACAGGTGGTGATTACTGTCGCCAGCCCCACATTAGGAGAGAATTGAATGGGAGAGGCCCCCACCCGCCTCAGGCTCCCTACAATAGCGCCTTTGTGATGTGCCTTGCTGCCTTTCTTTCCTCTTCCTCACCAACCTACGTCAGGAGCAGCTCTGCCTGTGGAGAGAAGAAAGACAGACAAAAGGAGGAGTGCTGACTGATCCACCCCATCCTGGGGTGGAAGGAGGGAGGGCTCTACTTGGGAGAGAAGGCTGTGTTCCTGTCCCCCTTCCTCCCCGGGTAATAACCCCGAGGGCTGCCTGAGGTAAACTCCCCCACTGAACCCAGGGCTTTTATCCATCAGCAAGCCTCATACGACTGTGAGCTGAACATGGAGATGAGGCCTGGGAAGGGACATCATGCAGAGACCAGCAGGTTCCCAGAGATGGAGTCCAAAGCCTATCGCTCCTCCAATCCTTCCTGGATTGGCCCCTGCAGTCCGGTGCACAAGGTTAGGCTGTTAGACCAGCAGGGGTTAAGTTTCCAGGACTCCAGCTTCCAGGACTGGGGTAGGAGGGTGGGCAGCTGAGGGTGGAGAGAAGGAAAGTAGGGATGTGTTAGGGAACTGGTGAGACCAACATCTGGGATGGTCACTGCCCCTCCTCCCTGCCCAAACCGCAGACACTGTGGCAGCAGGAAAATCGGAGCGGCTCAGACCAAGGATTGTGCAACCCAGACCCAGGAAGAGTCAGTGCTGGAGGTGGGAGCGAGGACCTGGGCTCAGAGACAGAATCCTCTTCAAAGGTGAGACTAGACACACGTGTGTACCGCACACTAGTTTTTACACTAGACTTTAGTAAGATCCACTTTCTGGTTGAAAATCCACCGAGAACTGGAATGGGAAGCCCTGGCTCTGCGCCCCAGTGTCCAGCAGTTAGAGTCTGCGCGCCATTGCTGGTTCTCTGTGGCTGCTGTAGAGCACAGTGGGCGTGGAGGGGGAGGCCTTTTGTCCAACCTCCTACAGTGCCCCACAGTAACTAGAGAAGTTCCCAAGGGAGCCAAGAGAGGCCAGCCAAGCCCTAACGTGGCTAAGGAGTAGAGACTAGAGGCAGGAGGAGAAAAGCAGAGCCATGAGAACTCTGATCCCTGGGCTATCCCAAACACACGAGAGAGGAGTGGTGGGTTTTCCTTTTAATGCAAAATGTTGCCATACAGAGTGATGTGAGGAAAGCCCCATTTGCCCCTACACTGGAGGGCTGAGGGAGGGAGGGCAGTGTTGTCTCTGAGTTTCCCCCCTTGGGTCACACTGAGGGCAAGAATACTGTCGCCTGCTGTCTGGGGTTGACCCTAACCAAAGGACAGGGCTCTCAGTTTGGAACTAAACTTTGTGGACACAGAGCAGGAGAGAGCAGGAGTGAAGATTTAAGGTGTTTGCTGTTTACTTCTAAAAACTACTCAAGATCTGGAGTTCTGCATAAACCAGAGGGGCTATGAGAATTTGGTTGGCTGTCGTTTAAAAATTAGGGTAAATGAGCCAGCACCATTGGCCATCATTTTGAAGAATGATCTTCAGGAGATCTCACAGGAATATAAATGTCTGGGCATAAGAATCAAAAGCACAAGGCTAGCTCTTAAACTTCCTCCTCCTTCTTCTTCATCTCCAGCTTGTAGACAATCTGGTAGCCATCGTCCCAGGCATACAGCTGGCGCTCACGGGGGTTATAGCGAAGGCTGGCATGGGCACCATATCGGCGTGGAAAATAGGAGAGTGCTGCCCTTTCAGGGGTGAGAGTACCACTGGCATCAAAGGAGCACTGAATACGAGCTCTACTGGCAGGACGTGTGTTATAGACCACGTACAGGGTCCCACAGATGACGAACGCAGCCTCTGCATTCTCTCTGGGACACGGCGTGTCCCACTGCTGCTCTGTGTCGAGCGTCTGTGGGTCTAACTTGGCTAGACACAAATGCCTGTCATCTTCCCGAGTGGCATAGACAGCCCAAAGGCCCTCCTCATCAGCTGCCAGGTCGATATATGTGTCTACTGTCAGCCCGTAGGGGGGTATCAGTCTCTCTGCAGGGAACACTGAGCTGTCCACCACTGTTCGGTTTGCCAAGTGAAATTTGATCAGCTGCAGAGTATTCTCCAACTCACCACCCCCTCCAGCTCCTCCAGGAGGCCTTCGAGCATAATAAAGGAAGCCACCATACACCAGCTGTCCTGTGCCTACCCAGGGGAAGGGCACCCGAATTCGGGAGGCTTTGCGGGCAGCCATGGTGAGGGTGAAGTCACGCAACCTCGGGAAGACGAAGGCCGTGTCGTTCTGCGTGCCGTCTAACACATAGATCTTCTCTGCTGGCCCCAGTGGATCCTTGGTCCATAGGCCAGCTGAGCCACCAAACCGCTTCAGGATCTTCATTGACCTCACCTGAGAGATTGTGTAGCTACAGTCTGGTGGGGAAGAGGAAAGGCAGGAGAAGGAAGTAGAGGCCAAGAGTTAGACATGTATATCAGGAACTTCCCCCAGGGAGGGCCATCTAGAGAACAGAGACATTTTTCTGTGCATGTGTCCACTCGTGGAGGGTTGAGAGATGGTGTACAATAAAGGATGGAGCTCTAGAAACTCTCCATGGATTTGTCATTAGGGGTTTCCTTGAAGCATATTCTGAAAGATAGAGCTATGGTGGCTTGGGACAAGAAGAAAAGCAGGGGGCTGGAGAGATGGCTCAGTGGTTAAGAGCAGTGGCCGCTCTTCCAGAGGTCCTGAGTTCAAATCGGAGCAACCACATGGTGGCTCACAACCATCTGTAACGAGATCTGATGCCCTCTTGTGGTGTGTCTAAAGGCAGCCACAGTGTACTCATATATAATAAATAAATCTTTTTAAAAACAAGAAAAGCAGGAAAGGGGAGTTCTGAGATTGAACCTCTGTGAGGTCACTTACCTGTCACCATATCGTATTTCTCATTTCTCCGGCCCTTGCCTTTGGTTCCAGGGCCTCCAGTCACCTTCTCATCCAGTTCTACACAGGGCAAAGCTGGGTTCTGTGTCTCCAGGTAGTCTACTTCCCGTTCAAGACGGTCCACTCTTCCTGAAATGCTGTCTGCCTCGGTTCTGAGTGTTTCCCGCTCCTTCTCTGCCACCTCCAGTAGAGGCAGCATCTTGTTTTTGAAGTCCCGAAGCTCAGCAGCATGCCGACTGCTCTGATCCTGGCACTGTGCCAGCCGCTCCTGACGGGCCGGGGAAACCAGAGAAGGGGCGGGCTGCAGGGCTATAACTCCCAGGCAAGCAAAGGCCCTACCGGGGAGATGGAACCAGGAAAGGGACAAGCTCAGCCATGCTCCCACAGCAAAGGAGACTAGTCAGTACTACCATCCCTATCAAAGAACCTGGCTTAATTCACCTCAGCCTGTGTTCTCAGTGAACTGAGACTCCTGGAAATTAGGATGTTACAGACTTCAAACTCTTCAAAAGCGAGCAGATGTGGGGTGCGGGGAAGAAACAGACAGGAAGTTGCAGGCAGATTGCCTGGGAAGCTTGAACAATATAGCCAGACAGTTCTTAGATGCAGCCCGATTCTGACTCCCATTTCCCGTCCCCTTATTCCATCTAATCCTGAGGGAAATGTGTTGCATTTATTTGCTGGACAACTGTTTTATGTTGGGGAAATAATTGTAATTAGGAGGCTTACTCGTCATTAAAGACTTCTTACACAGTCCGATCTTGTCACTCCCAGAGCCCTGACAACTAGCTGCACCTATAGACGTGGAATCATCCCGGGCGGTCGAGAAGAGAAACAAGTCCCTCACCTCTAAGGCAGCTAGTCGGCGTTCCATGTACTCCACAAGGTGGTGCTGCTGTCCCTGAAGGGGTCCCGGCCATGACAAAAGGAAGAAGAGGAGCAGAGGAGCACTGGGCCCCATGGCAGCCTTAAGTAAGGCCAGAGTAGGAGTGTGCATTCGGCCTCTTTCTCTCCAGCCCGTTAGGTTTGGGGGCGGGGAGGGGGCGGGGCCTCTTTCCCATCTCTCACTACTCTGGAATGCTTTCAGTCTCTTTACAACCCCCCACCCGCTCCTTCCCGCCTGGACTGATCAAACACAGATGGCCCCTTTGCACAGTGGCCAGAAGCCCTAACTACCAGCAGCTTAGACTTGTGAGCTCCTCAGGAAGGGGAAGCAAGAGAAGGCAATCTGAAGGCAAAGGCCTTCTGGAAAAACAGCAAGCTGCAGGAAGCTGAGACCCCAGGAAAACTCAGCAAACCCATTCGTTTTAGGAGAGGGCTCCCAGTGCTGACTTAGTAAGAAAGCAACACCCTTCATTAACCCATCCCTTCTCCAGCAATAACAGAACGGATTTTCTGCCTTGTTCAGTGAAGCTAGAAACACAGGAGATGAGGTTTGAGGGGGTGGGGGTTGGGGGCAAAAGGCAGTCAAACGTCTATAGCTCATTGGCGCCACCTTGTGCTGAGCATCTGGGGCCATCTCCCATGGCAAAGAAATCAGGCTAGGACTGTGGAAAATCTCTACCAAAGCAACCCAAGTGGGTTCCCTATAGACTACCAAATCTCTTGATTTAGCCCAAGGAAAGGAATATAAAACTGAACCCGGAGGTTGTTGAGAAGTGGAGGTGGTTTTTAGTTTTTTCAAGCTAGCTGACTTAAATTAGGACCTGAGGGCTCCTTGACTTTCTAGGTATTCCCAAAACATGGATTTAGGGGAGAAACCCGAAACAAAATGTATGACATAGACTAAGCCAAAACATATCCTGACTTTCCCATCACTGGGAGAGAACAGACTGTTAATCATCTCTCTTGGTGATGGTTCAGGAGGGTGTTTCTAGGTACTTCTCATTTCTTGAACTTCTATTTTTTAGTTACATACACTTTTATGTGTCTGTATACAGGCATGTACATGTAACACAGGTACCTGTGGAGACCAGAAAAGGGCATCACATCTTCCAGAGCTGAGTTACTGACCGGAGACCGAGCTACCTGACTGGTTGCTGAGCACTGAGCTGGCTCCTCTCCTGAGAGAGCAGTACACTCTAACCACTGAGCCTTCTCTCCAGCTCCTACCCAGCTAAAGCTGCAGGAGAGTTAGGCAGAACAGATATCAAGAGAAGTCAGACAGCATTTACTCAGGATCTGCTGTGATTAATCTAGACAAGTTGCTGTTTCTTTTTCAGAAGAAAATTTTGTGCACTTTGGAATCAAGAAAAATTGAATCAGAGGTCCCCCTTGTTTTTAAAGACTTCGTTTATGTGTCTGTGTGGATATGCATGTTCATGCCCACATAGGCCAGAGCCCTGCAGCTGGAGTTATAAATCACTTGTGAGAGGTCTGATTGGGGGCTGGAATGGAGCCCAGACCCTCCACAAGAGCAGCAAGTGCATTACCACAGAGCCATCTCTCAAGGCTCAGATTCTTCTTTAAAGAGGTGACAGCTCTAAGAGGGCCAAAGGAGAGAAACAAAAACATCTTCCTGTAAGTTTCATCTCCACTGTGCTGATTTGAATGTTTGGTGTCACAAGCTAGGAAATGAAGTTAATTTGTTTATCTCCGGCCATTCTTTCCAAGGGGTCAGAGGCAGGAGTCCAGCATCCTCGGAGACATCTCGGGAAGTACTTCCTACAAAACTGTATTCATTTCCATTATGAAGATGCAGACAAGGTGTTCTAACGTGACAGTGTTCTCCTCGAGTTCAAACAGAGTGTTTAGCCATTTATTGGTCCCCTTTATGCTCCAACACAGAATTAAAAACAGCCACAGTCAGAAAATTTACCCATTTTATTGATGCATTGCAATTGCTCTACTTTTTTTTACCATATTATGTAGAAAATACTGAAAATACAAGCTACTTTGTAAAACCAAAGACAACAACAAATCCAAAGATAAACTATGTTTTACACAATGGACCCTTTTCCCAGTTAGTATTAAATTTTAAATAGCTATTTCTTTTGTTAAAATGATTATTTTACATACTCCCTAAGTACACCTGCATTACGAACATAGATCAGTAATTCTCAGAACTACCTGTTTCTAGAAGCTTGTTGTAAAAGGAAGCACACAACCAGAAAAGGGAGAAAGAAAAAAGTTTAAACCACACACAGTAACTAGCATATCAAATACATTTAATAAAGTAGGAATTCCATTGCAATATCAAGGATTCAAAGCAGAAATACTAACATTACATATAATGTACATATAATGTACTGCTACATATAGTGAGATTATTTTTCAAGCTGAATTGAAACCACACATTATATAAAGTTTACCAACAAACAACCATGGAAACATGGAGACATGCTGCACCATCCATCAGTTAAAAAAAGTCAAAATACAAAGCAGGCTTGGCCATTCCTGTCACCGAGGGGCAATTTCATTTCCTACCCTAAAACAAACCATCTCAACTAATAGATTTCTGCAGAATAAAACACGTGTTCCGTGCTGGCCTGGCTAAGCCCCTCTAGTGGAGGATGGTGAATGAGAAACCACAAAGCAGGCTGTGAATGGCCAGAATTGTTTGAAATGGGGTTCTAATTCCAGGGGGTGGCATTTCAGCGGGACATGACAAGGGTAACCATCTCCTAGTTGCAACAGGGAACTCTGCAGTGACTTAGTGTCCTGGTGCGGCTATGCAACCCTTTCCACTGCCTCTCTCACCTGGGGAGGGAGAAACTGGAAATGCAAGTTCTAAGAGAGGGTTTAAAGCCTTAAGCAGTTCCAAGGTCAGGCAATGCTGACCCAGCTCACCCACTCGCTATGTTCATAGGGTTTCCCTCCATGCCATCAGGGCAAGCAGTGAATGTTAAGCCCCAGGACGGAATGAATGTAAAGCCATGTGTGGCACATACACATTCAGCAGACACAGTGGGTTATCTAGGAATCTGAGATGTCACTTACAGAGTGACAACCTCAGAGTCTGTACAGGCACTGCTAGCCGATGCTTCAGGGAATGATGCAAACTCCTAGGCATCCTCTTTTCCCATGAATTTAAGACTCCCATCTTCAATAACTGCTTATTGGATGAGTTAGGGGGCAGGGGCAGGGTTGGTTGGTTTTTTCCCTGCATCTCATTCCTACAAAAACAATAATAAATCTTGTCCCTTGTAGAGAAAAGATAAGGTACAAAAAAATGTTTGACTAGAAACAAGAACTGTATTTAAATAGGAAAACCAGAATGCTGGGGGGAAGAAGACACAAAGATCGCACACAGATTGACTTAAACTGTACAACACTAGTGACGAACTACACAGATGCGTGGTTATCTCAACCAACAGACTGCTGAATGCACAGCTTAATATAATGATTAAAGGAAAGACAACAACACACACCATGTTCCTGGCAGGCTGTACTGACTACCTGCCCTGCCCTGGAAACCCTTACTCCCCATGATGAAGAAACTCCAAGTTCGTTGACAGCTCCTCGGTGTTTCTCCTGGTTCAGAGCTTCCTTGCCCAGGCTCCATGAAACCCCCCATCTCCATCCTGCACCTCCCTGACACCATCTCTACACAACACCAATCCTAGAATTACCACTCAAATATAGTTTTCAGTTCAGGTGGACCACATCTGTAGCTTAGGGTTAACCTTCTCCCCACAAATCCTTCATGGGCAAGACTGTCCCCATCCCTAGTACCTTCAACTTGACCCAAATCCATGAAGGAGTTGAGTACTAGGACAATTTCACAGCTTGAAGGGCCCCAAGAACATACATGTTACAAAGAAACCTCGGGAGTCTTGGTGACTCAAGAGGCTTTGCTTTCTTTGTCATATTTGTCATTGATTAAGAAACCTCTCTGTGAGCTTCTTGTCACCAGATATTCTACAAAACCCTTCTTGTAATATGGGGGCATATTAAGCAATACAACAGGCTCTTTGGTATAAACACATCTGTTACATGCTTTAAAAAAAAAGGCAAAGTTTACCAGTAACAACAACCAACTATGCACAAAAAGGACTATCACATGGAAAAGAGAAAGAGGAATCCCATCCTAAGTGATTGCACAAATCTTCAAATATGCATATTTAGCACTGGCTTCACTGCTCTCACCTGCTTCCTGAACTCTCACAGAAGCCAGGTAGCAAGGCACAGTGAGAGAGCCATATTGGGGATGCTTCTGTGAGAACTGAGCTGAAGGTCCAAAGTGGACCAGGACAGAGGTGGCAGGAAAGGAGAAAAGCTGCAGCCTTGATGTCTCACTGTCGGTAGGGAGACTGAGAACAACGCAGTTACACAACACAGCTACTAAACCTGTTCTGGTAAATCCCAGTGAACAGCTTGGGGTCCGCTGGGGCTTGCTGGTCATCCTAAGGCAAGCTCACTGTAAACTCTATTAACCACTACATTATCATATAAGGCACTACAATAAGGGAAGAGAGGAGAGGAGGAAGGAAAAGACACACACTGAACAACTCCTCACCAGACACACCTGTGCAAAACAACCCCACGGGTCTCCTCTCTGCGGCAATGCCCCTCACTCAGCACTACAGTAATACGCTCTAACAGAACTGCAGTTAGATCACACACATTCCAACAAGTATCAGTTCATTTTGGTTTAAATACAATGGAGACAGAATCCATCTCCGGGGTAACACTGCAGGATCAGATACACACTAATACACAGTTCAAGTGTAATCACTACACATCTGATTACAAATAACATTTTGGGTTAGAGGAAAAATTGTTATATTTCTTCTAATCAATATGTACATATTTAATTATGCAAAATATTAAAACACCACCATTACAAAACTTCTAAAATATTTTTAAATTCAGTAATAAACTTTTAAAATATTTTCTGCAGTTCCTACATGCACTTATTATATAAGTCTTAGTAAGAGAGCATTCAATTTGCTGTTGGCATACAAAGGAAGCTACTTTAAAGTATAAAAGCTATACACTACTTATCTGGTTTTAGTTTCTTTAGCTTTCCCCTCCAATAAGCCACATGAAACAGAAGGGAGAGATGAGGAAAACACAGAAGTGTATTGTTCAAAATTCATAGAAATCTTAGGCAATGTTCGTCAGTGCCAGCATCTCATCCTAGAGAGAGATTTTTGTGAACTATTGTAAGCAAAACACCACCATACATTTACCACCTCCCTGGCTTTTCTAGTACAAGATAAGTTAAACCAGAGAGAGAAGGAGGACTTTAAAACAATAATCTAAGAAAGAATTCACGGTGCTTCATTTAAAATGAATCGTGGTGGGCACAGTCCTCGCACGAGTCACCAGCAAGCACTGGGCTGCTTTTCAGTGCTGCTCTAACGAGTGCAGCAGCTGCTGTTCAGGTCCCAGGGCTCGGCTAGGGCCACTGAACTCCTGACAACTGTCCGACAGGGATAGCACAACACGAAAACTAAAGCAATATATGTGTCGATGTGCCACGAGCAAAGATCAGCTCTTGAGGAGAAATGCCTGACAGTAAAGTACAGCCTTGCCGAAGCTGCTTTTAAAACAAAAGGCAAGGAAGTCTTCCTTTTTTAGTTTTTTTAAACAAACAAAAAGTAATGACTCTTTCTCATCTGTTACAAGATTTCAAATCTTTTATCAGCATTTTCCCTCATAAAGGGCTTTACTTCTTCTGAAAACATTTATAAAAAACCAGGTCAACGAGACCAAATGTATGACAGGTGACTTCAGAGCGACCTTTCTTCCTCCGTAACTGCAGAAGACGGGCTTCTGAGCTCTTCCAACGTCCAAAATTGCTGTCACAAGAATAAAGAATTAAAAACCAGGGCAGACTTGGGAGACTACAACAATGCAGTCAACACTGACTGAGAGCTGTTTCCCAGAGAAAAGCCTTCTGCTTCAGTGGGCCCCTGCAGAACAACGAGCTGCTGGCTAGTAACTTCCAAGAGGAGACAATGGAGGCTCTCAGCAGAGCCCATGAAGAACTCAGGGCTAGTAGCAGGCAGCCAGGAGCCTCCCTCGTGCTCATCAACTACAAATAAGAATACTGACTGATCTTGGTAGGACTCAGCGGGTATCCAGTGTAAATTGTTGAGCCTCGGGAAGACCCAATGTAGGACTGAGTGGCAAACTGGTGTTGGTACTGAGCAGGGGCCACACTGGCAGAGGTGAGGAGGCTAGGCCCAACACTGACAGGAACCTGATGCACCAGAGTGCTGGGGTGGGTGGTATAAGCTGCAGCATGCCTTGAGGAACCCTGGGGGGAGAAAAGATGAGCAATGGAACTGGTGGAACCCAATGCAGCAGCAGAAGTGGGGGCAGCGTACGTATACAGGTGAGGCTGGCTTGGCAGGTGAGCAGGGGCTGGGGCCAAATGTGGGTGCCCCGTCGAGTGCAGTGGGCTGCCATGCTGGAAGGCGTAGGGGGCTTGGGAGAGCGGGGCCACAAATGCCTGCTGTCTGCGGGGAGCAGGGTTGCTGCTTCTTTCCTGCGAGGTTGAAGCTGACGATGACTGCTGGTTCTGGAAGGAGGAAGAAGGGAATGAGGAATCGAGGTCACACTGGTTCATGGCGCCAAAGGCCTTGAGGTTCTGACATGGACTGTCTCTGGACCGCCTGTCAGGCAATGGAAGCTAACGGAGACAACTCTGCCTCTGCCTCTTGGAAGGACAGATTCTAACTGAGCTCGAGAAAGCAACAGTTTGCTCCCAAGTATAGAAGTGTGAGAGCAAGTGGAGAACCTTCCATACCTGCGGGTTAGGAACCTAACATCCTGTCCTGGGATCCGTGGTTTTTCACTAACCAACTTTCCTTACTGTTTTGTTTTGCTCTCCTCTAAGCCCTCCACAGCACTCTTCTTAAAAGTATGGAACCTCAAGGACGCACATTAACTTAACTTCCATTTGCACCTGCGTGCTCTTGGCTCTCTCCGGTACACAGCTAAACCCTCATTTTGATACTCACTTCTGACAGAAATCACACAAGCCCCAGAGTTTTAGCTGAGAAAATGGGGAACAGAAATGGAATCCAGTACCCCTCACTATCCCATCAGAGGATCAGATGGCAGGGCAGGGTACATCCCAAACTCTAGGAACAGTTAGGATTAGAACCAGCTGATTTAAATAAGTGGCTTTCTCTGTTTTGACTCAGGTAAACAGGGCAAGGCTCAAGTTACTTATGACCTAAGGATAAAGGAAGAGAATCTAAGTTCAAAGCATGTATGGTGGTGCAGTACATTCCCAACACACTCACTGATCAAATGAAGAGACGTAGCACATGCAGGTATGACGCCGGCCACAGAACACTAGATGTTTGACACAAAAGGAGCTTCATTTGGCTTTATTCAGCAGTCCAGCCAGAAGCAGGGCTCTCCAAAGAGAAACAACAGGGAACAACTCAAACAGAAGGTAGCAGCCCCTAGCGCTTACCTGGCTAAGGTTGAGTGGCTGCACCGCGCTGGCTCCCCCTCGTTGAGCTCGGTACCCTGTGGGAGTGATACAGCATCCAGATGACTGCCCACTCACTGAGGCCACTGGCTTGGTCTTACTACTGCTAAGGAGACCTAGAAAGAGTCAAGGCGTAGAAGCATGGATCTACCCTGAGATATCACATTAGTCCATATTGTCTGTCATTTGCAGAGTTAGGTCTCGGTATACCTTGCATCCTCAATTACATTTGTACCAGAACAACAAAAACTACTTTATCCATCTCTTTTCTGTGTTGCCGCAAACCTCACAGAGATCCTTAGATAGCAACCCCAGTAAACCTATCTACTGTCTTATTACAGATAAGGAAACACTACAGAGACAGAGGACACACTCCATGCCCCCATGAGCCCACAGTTTATGCCAGATGAAGTTAAATAAGTGACAAGAAGCTGAAATTCTCATTGGTAATTCTCAGAATATTTAAAGGTCCGAAGGGTTAAAATGAAGGCAAGCTTCTATCCTTTGGGGTATGTACTGGCTTCACACTCTAAGGAATTAAAGGACGGTAGAATATAAAAGCTGCTTCCTTCTATGTTCCCAGTAGGGAAACTGGAATGTGGAGTACATTATAAAGGCATAAGTCTTAATAATTATATTCAGAAACCTGGTATCGGGATGTTCTACCTTGTCTTCAAGGCAGCAGACTATCTCTGTGGAGAAGCACCCTGACTGAACAGAAGTGTTCTCAAATTAGAACCTTTTATGGCCTATAGGCAGTAAGTAGCACGACCTACAATAAAATACTATTTAAGTGTAAGACCCCAGTGGCTATTCTAACACCAAAAACCATCCCTGCCTCCCTCCCTTTGCAGTAAAGTTGCCAATGGGAAGGAGCTGCCTAACAAGACTGCCTTTCCTAGGCCTCTCCGCATCTAGAGGTTAAGAAAGGTTTATCCACTCCAAGCTTCTGATAGATGCTAAGAATTCCAAGGTTCTGGTCCTTAACTCCATGCAAGCCTAGCAACCAGAGACACTTGCAGTGGGAAGTGATACAAGTAAAAGTAAACTATGACATTGGGACTTGTTACTGCGCCAGTACTGCTCAACTAACACACAACTATACTAAGGACCCTGAGCATAGTGTCCAACAGCCAAGTGAAGTAATTAGGTAAAACTCAAACTGAAAAGCATTACTGCAATGGCTGAAAGTCTAAAGTCATTTTTAAAGAGATTTCTTTTATGTTTATCCATGTGTGTATGTGTGTGTATGTTTGAGGAGGCCCAGAGTCCAGGTCTTGCTTCCCCTAGAGCTGCAGTCATACAGGTAGTGGAATGCTGCCTCATGTGGACAATGGTAACCAATCCGGTCTTCTGGAACAATAGCAAGCACTTTTAACCACTAACTCAGCATCTTCAGCTCACGGCCATCTTTAGTGTTACCCAGTCCTTTCTGCTCTACATAATTAATCCATGATAATCAGGTGTGACAAGCTAAACTGCTTACTGGACTCTTCCTACTACTGAAGGGTGTCTTATCAATTCTTCCCCACCAGAGTCAAATATATTAAAAACACTTTGCTGACACTAAACATGACTTCATTCCCATATTAATCCATAAACATGGGAAGATAAATTTGATCAAGCAAATTTCTTATTATGGGGAACAGATTTCTGAATTAAGTACTATTTAAAAATATCGGGTTGGGGATTTAGCTCAGTGGTAGAGCGCTTGCCTAGCAAGTGCAAGGCCCTGGGTTCGGTCCCCAGCTCCGAAAAAAAGAAAAAAGAAAAAAAAAATCTATGCTTAGTTTTAACCAGTGGCATAGTATAACTAAATATTAAATATATATATATATGAATTCAAGGAAAATACAATTCTAACTGTGAAGACCCTCCTTACCTGAGGCCTGTGTTGCTCCAGTACAGTCGCCAAGCTGTGTTTTTAAAGGAGGCACAATGATCGTACGGGTGCCAATGCCATCTGCTGCAGTTCTGCCAGGTCCCTCCAGAAGTGTCCCGCTGTTGCCCCGCAGAGCACTCAGAGTGTCTGTGGGGTATGGGCTGCTCAGGGAGGAGTCAGAGTCTGGAGAATCATTGACAGTCACATAACTGATGACATTAGACCTCGCCTTCAGGCTCGAGCTGAGGAGAAGAAAATACAGACAATTATAACTGCCCTTTAAGCAATGGGTCTCACTTGGCCTGTAGTTCTCTGCTAACAATGATGACAAACACCACAGCAGCTTGAGGCTACATACTAATCTGCATCAGGCACTGCTGTCACACACTGTGACCAGCCAGCCAGGGAATCTTTTTGACCCTGCACAATAGGCACTGTTACCCCATTTTGTAGTCAAGGAATTTATACAAGGTCATACAAAGAATAAATGGTGAAGACAGCACTGAGACCCAGGACAAAATGATCTTGGAGTCCACAGTTAGCCATGGTGCTTCTGAGCTCTTCTCACCTGTAGTTCTGACAGGAAGTCTTCAAGTGCTGCTTTTCTCCTTTATCATCTCCTTAGATTCAAATACTCCTGTCTTTAATCAAACTTCTCACTATAGCTTTTGGTTTTGTTTCCTATTTGTTTGAGTCAGTGTCTTGCTATGTAGCCAAGTACAGCCTAAAACTCAAAATCCTCTTGCCTCTGCTTCCCAAATACTGAAATAGCAGGTGTACTGCACCACCATGCCCTGCTTCACTGTTTTGATAAACGATTCCTTCATAACTCTCACTTTACCGTCTTCAGCTTCCCTTATTTAATAGGATTGGCTCCAGTCAAGGAGATCATGGGGACTACACCTTACATGTAATTTTTGCTATTAGCCTGTCACTTTCATTTTTTCTCTTCCCAGTTCAATGAGCATCTTCAAAACCTGACTTGTAAGTTCACCTAAAAGGCCTGAAATGCTTTCTAACTTTGTTTTTCTGAGTTCATTCAAACTGCACTTAGCAAGCTGGGGATGGCTCAGTAAGAGTGCTGGCTGCTCTTTCAGAGGTCCGGAGCTCAGTTTCCATCACAGGTAACTTACAGCCACTAACTCCAGCTTCAAGGGACCCCATGTCCTCCAGCTCCCACAGCTACCCGAACACATAGGCACATGAGAGTAAATAATAAATCTGTATCTTATTTACTCAGTTGTTTATTTTTTTTTAAGACAGCACCTCACTGTATATATAGCCACTTTGGCTGGCCTCAAATTCATTATACATTTGCCTGCCTCTGCCTTGTGAGTACTGGAATTAAAGGCGTGTGCCACCACATTTGGAAACTAACAAATCTTTAAAGTTCACTTAGTCATAATTTGGTAAAGTCTCTTAATTCCCTTTCATATGTGACATCTACAGAAGTTCAGTAAAGAACATCGCACAGATCAATCAAGGCACCCTGCATAGTTCTTAAACTCACCAGTACCCTCTCAGTAAACTGCCTAGTTAGTAAGGACAGTGACAAGAGTCCCCATGAGCTGACTTGGTCCCCAGTTGGTGTCAGTGCTCTTGGAGGTAGAGCTTTGCTAGAGAAAGCAGACCACTGGGGCAGGCTTTGAGATCCAACAGGCTGGCTTCACTTCCTGTTCTGTCTGCTTCCTCAGTGTAAATCAAGTGTGCTCAGCCGGCTTCCTGTCAGTTCAGATTCACACACCTGCTTCCACCTCTTCCCCACCATGAGACCGACCATATTTACGTTCTCTGACCCTCTAGGTCAAAATGTACCACTTCACCTCTGCTTTTTGTCAAGATGTTGTACACAGCAACAAGAAAATAACTAATACACTTGGCAAAAATGCTAGACAAGATTAGACAAGCTGCTATTCAGTTCTCCAGCTTTCAGAGCACATAGGGGAAGTGTCCTACCTCTCCCAAGGAGGCTCTCTCAGAATAAGATACAGAAGAATCTATCTACCTAGTTCACTACAATGAGCTGCTCTTGATACACTCCTTTAAAGGAAAGGACCATGTCTGTAGTTTAACATGTACTTCAAGCCAGAGTAGCCATATCAAACCTGATTTAATTGATGAATAGCATTAAAGAAAACTTGACAAGGCTTAATTGTGAGAACTTCTGTGTTTAACTTATTCAAGGCTATACTTACAAATTACCTTTTTCTGTCTGTTCTTTGGGGTTTTTGTTGTTGTTTTCAGACAAAACTGCTGACCTGAATACAGCTGTCAGCCAAAGGATGGAGGTGTGCTGACATTACAAAGGCCTGGCAACCTCGGGCCCACTTACCTGCTGGGCTTGAATTTGTTGTCCTCTTCTTCATCGGTGTCACTACGGATAGTGATGACACTCACAGGAGGGCTGGGAGTGTCTGGAATGATGATTGGCTGATGCTGGTCTTGGACAGGGACTAGGGAATTATAAGAAGATGTGGTACGAAGAGGACTACTTCCAACCAGAGAATAAACTTGGGAAGGCAGAACTTCCAGAGAAGATCTGTGGGAAAGTTCACAAGTTAAAACAGCTGTTCTTTGCCCCACCCTTCCGACTGCACAGCCTTTCCCTGACTTTCCAACTGCTTTCTGGTTCTTCTTTATCTGGTCACTAATACACTTAACTATAAAGTTCTAATAAAAAAAAACTAATGATTCTGGCTACCGTTTCCAAGGAGAAGAACATATTTTCAAATATAAAAGTTTACATTTTTATGCACCTCTGTCCCCGGGTTCAGTTTTACTCTATAAATAGGAAGAAAAATGAAAACATGTCTGGCCAGATAGCTCAGTGCTTGTCACCCTAACCTGATAACCTGAGTTCAATCCCAGAGACTAATATGGTAGGAGAGAACTGACTCTTGGACATCATCTTCTGACCTACATATATCTGCCAAGGCATGTTCAACACACACACACACACTTACTTTACCTCATATACAAATAGTAAATACAAAAAATATTCAAACATTTTAAAGGTGGCCTGGATCTGAAGTGACAGCAGACACAAAAGATGCCCACATGGAGGACACACCGCCCAGGTGAGGAGATCAGCTCATGCTCAATTTGGCAGGTACCTGCTACTTCAAACCTAAAATACCTAAACTATGACAATCAACGTGCGACAGCGTTTTCAGCGCAGGACCTAACATACACTTACGTGGATGAGACTGGAGCAGACTGTTTATTCTTCCTTGAAGGGAGGGAACTAGACTGCTGTTGTCTGACAACATGAGCAACACCAACATTCAGAGGCTGCGCAGTGGCCAACGTCACATGGTTAGTCAGCAAAGATGGCTGTTGCATGATAGTGCTGTACTGGTTGCCATGAGAGTGGGCATTCCTGTACCAACAGAAACAGAAACGTGACTCCCTCAACCACTAAAATACTGGACCAAATGGGTATTTGCACAATTAAGCACAGTGATGTTTTACTTTTTATACAGTCAGTCACTGGGATTTAATCTCACTGGCTTTAATCTCATTGTGTTCTTTTCGATCACTTAAGGCTCTGTTTAAATATGAAGTAAATGATTCCAGACCACAGAACTTGCATTTTCTTACATTACAAAATATTTCCTATTTTTCTTATGACTCTTTCTAGACTGATGACTCTTTTTCTCAAAGGACTCCAAATATAAAAGTTCCTTCTTTCTGGTCTCTTCATATTAAGTATTCCTACTCTATGGGCTCCAACCCATACACATTCCCAGAGAGGGTGTTGGGAGGTGGGGGCTGCTTGTGCTTGCCTCCAGTCGGCTAGCTGCTGGCTGCTCCCCATGGCCTCTGGAATCACTGCAGTAGGCTGGACAGAGTTGTGTAGAGCGACCCCAGGCAGCTGCTGCCATGCTGAAGGCAGGAGAATCTGTTGGGTTCCTCCAGGCCAAGCTTGCTGCAAGGAAACACATAAAAGATCCAGACTTGATTCATTCTTAGCTTTTCATTTTGTTTTCAGATGAAAGAAAAAGTTGTATCTTTAAAAAAAAAATGTTTGTAGATTGTTAACTTGCAGAGATTTAAAGAGAGAGAGAGAGTGCAGAAGGCTGCATGAGCTGTGAAGGAGACTAGGCAGGCATGCTGAGGTGTGTCCTTTGGCCATCAGCATAGCCTGAGCAGCAGGGGAGTAAGAACCAAAGGTCCCTGCAGGTATGAGTTTCTGTGCTGTCAAGAAAGGGAACCTGGAGGTTTAGGTAAACCCTAGTGAAATAATATTCTTTTTACAAAAGCCTATAAAACAAATCCCTTGAAAGACTTAGGAGGACTCAGAAAATAGAAATTCTAAAATTTGAATGCCAATCAGATTAAGACAACAGATCAATTCAACCCATACAATGTATGGCAGAATTGTTCCCTGTATTAGAAGGGTAGAAAATAGAGCAGACATGGATGACCGAATATCAAATGCTTTGGTAAATAAGCTGATACCAGCAAAAGAGAACTAAAAACATTACTTTTAGCTATATGATAGAATTAAAAATTAAGTCAATAAATAAAAAATTTTCTAAGTAATTCTTAATACACCAAATTGTTTTGAAAGGTTGCTAAAAGCATATGTTTTATGTATCATTTGTAGAAATGCATTTTAGCACAAAACTAATCACTACAGGAAAATAGAAGAGTTTTTCCGAAACAATGATGGTGCTTGGGATAGACTGAGCAACAAAATACCTTTTCTGTACTTCTTACAGAAAGTGGCACTTTATGAAAAACTATGTAACAGCAAGTTCCCTTTTACACCTGAGTTCAGTAGTGCAATTAGCCTACTGAGGCACACATGGTTCTGTTTCATACATTTCAAATTGCAAGCCCATCAAAACAGTTTCAAAAAGATCTCTGCAAGTAACAGATCCACTTGTTACAAATACCGGTTCCAAACAAGAAGCCTTCTGAGCAGAGAAACTGCAAACACGTCTGCTACCATAGGCAGAATTTAAAACAGAACAAAACAGAACAGAAAGTAAGAGAAGATGTTAAGTCACACCATGCGTCTTTCCATAAGCCAACACCTGCGCAAGACAAAGCGTGTGGTTTAATACGAGCAAGAAGAGACATTCCAATGTGAGGCAGAAATCGGGCGTTCCAAGCGACGAACTGTTTTGACAGAAGAAGAACAAAACTATGCAAAGCTTAACAAATGGCTAGAGCAAACTTAAGAGCAGCAAAGGTGAAAGGTCAGATGACATTTGCAACCTCAAAACTCTAAGTGAGCAAGTCAAAAGGTGGGCCAGCCAAGCTGGAGTTACACCTGACTCCCTAGCATCCGGTTTGTGCCTATGAGAAACAATCCACAGGCGGCAAAGACTTTTAAACTGAAAACCAAGCAAGTTCCATGCAAGTGTGTTTCTGAAAGTGTTTTCATTCATGAATACTAAAGAGATAACGGAAATTTAAATCCACTGTGAAAGATGAATACCATGAGATCCAAAAGAATCATTTAGGTTTGCAGAGGCTTACCTAATTTTAAATTTCAAATAATGAAATGCTGGATTTGAAATAAACAATTCTAACTCACCAAAATAAACCGAAACAAAACACAGACTAAATCACGCTGAAGGTTACAAATCCTAGAATACACTTCGAAGCCAGCTAGCTGTCTCGTTTCCATGTCTGAGCTGGACACACCCACCACTGCAGTCTGCACTGGCTTCCCGCGGGACTTCCAACAGCAAAGATGCTGTTTTCGCAAGTTTGTCAGCCACAGTTTCATCTTGTGTTGCAATGCATTTGTAACAATTTCTCAGACCAATCCCTACAAATAGGTTCGGCTTTCCTTCTAATGAGTAGAACGATCTAAGCGTATTTTAAAGGGACCGACCATCTTCACTTGGAAGAGGATCATGAATGGCAAAAGCACGATCTTCACAGTCACAGAAGGAAGCTCACGTGATGAGAAAGCCATACGCTAAGACCATTTTAAACATTTCTATACATACACAAGTTTTAGGAGATTAAAATAACAAAAGGGAGCAACTAGCTTGACTGGGAGTTCAAATCTTGGCATCTGGATACCTTGGCAGGGTCAAATGGAAGGCCATTTCCTTCCATCTCACAAGACAAGGGTAAGAGAGGACAGGAAACAGGCGGGGGTGTTGAAGCTCACCTGCAACTACACAGAGAGCTTTGCCCACACTGGGCTTGCAAAGAAGAACCACACTGATCCTCAGAGTCAAACAGCACTTCAGCAAATGTGGGGAGGAAACAATAAGACATTACAGACGCAGCCACGAGACGGCACATGCTCCCATGCCCTCTGCAAAGCTAAGCTAGGGTCTTGGTTTTGGTTTTTTTTGTGTTTTTAATGAGAAAACCAGAATAACAGAACAAAAACAAACAGGAAAAAAAATAAAAAAGAAACCAAAGGAACTCCGTTAGTAACACAATCAAGTGAGGGAATTACCAGTACAGCAGCAGTCTGTTCAACCAGCGCCGGCCGGCCGGCTGCGCAGCTCAGGGTAAAGGGCACCGCATACTGCGGTGTGATGGTGGCTACTTGAGGGTGGAGAGTTGCTACCATTAGTGGTGTACAGCTTCCCTGAAATGTAGATTAGGCAGGTGAGTGAAACAAACACCGAGGCAGGTTATCTGGGTTCAGAAGGGTTCGCATTCCCCCCAAGTTATTACTGACAATGAACTAACTTCCTATCACCTGCGTGCACATGCCAACACAGCTGCTCCTCTTTCAGCTGTGGTGGCTTTAGCCCACTAAGCCAAAGTCAATGATGTCAGGTAAAAACAGGTATAGGGGTCTTTCTTGACCAGACTGAGAGCATCCTATAAAACATAGGCACTTCATTTATGAAGAAATCTTCCTTCTACTCACAAAATAAGTTTTGGATTTCAGAATTTCTTGTACGTTGTGGACCACAAACATTTACATATGGAATTCAAAGTGTAATGTTGTATACTTTACAAAACCTTCATAATTTTGCCTATGACCTTAGTTTCTCAGAATATAACCTTTTAAAGTTTTCTACTAAACACATGGAGGAGGTAGACTGATGTGAATAAAACCATACATTTTACGATAAAAAATTACATCTGTGTACTATCATGACCATTTCTCAATGTACAGAATGCCATCTCTACAAGTCTAAGGAGATAATGGGAGAGTTGTAAAAGACAGGAATAAGTCTTCTGTTTTGTTAGGGATATTTCATTTTAAGATGTCTGAATCATGAGCAAGAAAGATCTTATAGGTCAAAGCAAATACCACTTTTTTCTTTCAGGACAAATATCTAATTCTCAGCAGTGCTCAGCACTGCTGCACGCGCTGTCCCGGCTTTACCTGTGTGAGCACTCCTGACTGTATCTGCAGTGGCTGGGCTGCGGGCGCCTGGGGGACAAGTGGCACAGCATTATCCATCCTCACAGGGAATCCAGAATGCTTTGTTGTTGCTTGTAGCCCAGCTGGTGGAGAAAAGATCACAGTTAAAACCACTTGGCTGGGTCTTGATATCCTGTGGGCTGTTACTGTGTGGGAGGGGTCTGTTAGCTTGTTTTCACTGCATAGGTTTTAATTAATTCTAGACACTTGAGACAAAGCCTTTAAACTCACAAAAGATAGCAGAGTTAAGAAAGGTAGGCTATTCCCTTTAAGGTAAATTAGTGGAAGGCATTTAATACAGGGAAGGGTGGCTTCAGGGAATATAAACTCTTACAGTTATAATACTTATTCCATTCCCATTATCAGACAGGCAAAAGCCAGACAACCTTCCCTCTTACGTCACATTTACCTTGCAGTTCACCAAGGGAGTGTGGGTGAGGAAGAAAGTGCTTTCAACTGCAAACTATCGAAACAGAACTGAACATCACTCAATACTTTATACTGTTATCCTCCTGTGTAGAATGTCTTAAAGGACATTTTTCTCCTCAAAAAATATAACCTAGCTCAAAAATTAGTTACATGTCATAGCTAAAGAAAAGAGTTTAAAAAACAGAAAAGGTAAGGTCAATAGCAAAGAAGAAATGATGCCTAGAATAAAAAGCAGGCACACTGGCTTAGAGAAACCTAGTCTTATCCTACCTACAAAGTGGCTCTTTCTATAGTTTCTCATCTAACGCTCCTGAGTTAAAGGGCAGCTGGGAAAATGAGCTGCTGCTTGTAAACAGTGCCTGGGTCTTACCTCAACTGATTATGCTTTTGGCATAAACAACGAAGTTTCCTGTAAAGGGCATTGTCTTGTTCTGGGGAAAGGGCCCCACACAGTTCTTCCTGTCAAGCCTACAGAGCCAGGAAGATTGCTGTGCACCTACCCTCCTGCCCACACTCTCACCAGGTTTACATTTCTGTCCTGCCTCCCTCCTGCCTATTAGTGCCTGCAATTCTGCCAAATGGAGACACGTCATTTTAATTAGGAGACGCCTAAAAGCTTTGGCCAGTCCTACTCCCTCCCTGCCTTGTCCATGCTTCAGCCTTTCAGGTGCTGAGACTGCAGGCCTGTGCCACCCTTGGCCGACTGCACATCACTATAATGTCACCTGAGCACAGTGCTGCTGCTTTCAGTCACCTTCCAACTGTCTGTTAGTAACTTATGAGGAATTTAGGAACAAGCTGTGATTAAGAAAAATGTATTGTAGAAAAGCTCAAAGAGGGAATAGTAAAATCAGATTTAAAACTTTTGAAGATATTAAAATTTAACAGTTGTCAGCCCTGAGCTGACAAAGCTAAGTCACACAAAACTCTCTAGTCTCTGCACAATGACTAACTCCAGGACAGTGTTGTATATTAGCTTCCCAAAACCTGTAGGACTTAGGAAGCACGCTCTGGGAGGAACGTTCACTATGGTAGCTCATCTACGGCTCCCAGAATGATAAAATAAAAGGGGACAAAACTACAGACTAGCCCCCACTGGGCACATATGCGCTACACTAGTCAACGGAATAGTGTGGAAAGAGATTTACAAATACTTGCCTGCTGCACCCACTTAGGCTGAAGCACAGCAGTGTGGCTAAGGCACAATAGTCGTTTCTTTCTACCACAAACAAAAACAAAGACTGCCAAAGGGCATTCGTTTGTCCTGGAATCCTGAGCTAAGAGAATGAGGGTAATTTTTGTTATCTTTATTTTTCTTTAAATATAGAGAACTAGAGAAATGTGGAAAGAAGGCTAAAACTGCCTGATATTCTTAGGTATAGCCATTTTATAAAAGAAGAGAGAAAAGAGAGCAACCTGGAGTAGAGAACTGTTGGACAAATCAGCACATGGCTGAGGTTGGTAAGTTAACCAACAACTTTATACAACCAATCCCGAAAGGCAGTGGGAATACTGCAATATACACGTGATGAGACCCCCACGCCTAGGCTCTAAGCGGTCTACCATAAATTACTATACTACTTTTGACATGAGACTTCATCATTTATAAAATGGATTGATATGACCCACCGCCTAGGATAAACTGATACCTGTAAAAGGACTGTCTGGCATACATGATAATGGACTCCAGGTATCACCATCATTGTCTTATTATAAATCCCCTCTCATGCCAACATTCTTAAGTCTATTCTATTAGCCTCTTGGGTTATCTAGACGTCTTAAACTGGAAGAGCCTCTCCAGCTTATGTTTATCAAATTATATCATAGGAGTTCACCCATACACCCCACGCTGCCTCAGCTTACATTTTGTTCTTAAAGTTCTTTTATTATTTTATCTCAGTAGCATCTGAGAAGCAGCAGAGAATCTCAGAATCTTACATCTGGAAATTGTTCCCACAGAATTTACTTTAGAAAGAGTGGGAAGAGGGATAGCTAATTTACTACAGTCTGTAGACGAATCAGTTTATGAACAGCCCAAGTACAGAATCTATTCCTATGACGCATATATAGAAAATAATTTGGTAAGTTAGGCTAAATTTGCATTTACGGATTGTGAATCTTCTCCATTCTCCCTGTGGCCTCTCCCTGGTTTACAGGGCTACCGCTCTCCTGGCCTCCCGGTAAGCTCTCAGTTTCCCCCAGCCCCTCATTTCCTTCCGCTTGCTCCGACTCTGTCAGAAACCAAACAAACAAAAGTCACAATCAATAAGTAACTTAAGTAAAATGATAAAAATGCTACCTGCTTCTATATAAAATGTTATGAGAAGCCTGGATCCTGGTCTATTCCCACAGTGATACCAAGCTTCTCTTTCTCTTTCTTTTCAAAATTAAGGGTTTTAAGTTTATCTACAGAGCAGTGGGTTTCATCATAGCACCCTCAGACACGCCATGACACTCGGTCTCATTCATTCCCTTTCCTAGTGTCCTGTTCCTCCCCACTCCTGCAGTCAGTTCTCTTCCCTCTCCCAGTGAGTCCCTGTGATGGTTTGTATGTGCTCGGCCCAGGGAGTGGCACTATTAGAAGGTCTGGCCCTGTTGGAGTGGGTGTGTCACTGTGGGTATAGGCTGTAAGACCCACTTCCTAGCGGCCCAGAACTCAGTCTTCTCTTAGAGGCCAGGAGATGAAGACATAGAGCTCCTCCTGCACCACGTCTGCCTGGATGCTGCCATGCTTCTACCTTGATGGTAATGGATTGACCCTCTGAACCTGTAAGCCAACCCCAATTAAATGTTGTCCTTATAAGACTTGCCTTGGTCATGGTGTCTGTTCACAGCAGTAAAACCCTACCTAAGGCAGTCAGTCCCTCCTCTGCTTTCCAATTACATGTCCTCCATTGGCCCATTTCCACCTCCCTTAAGATTTCTTCTTCCCCTGCCACAATACCCTTTCTGACTTTATGATCTACACACACTCACACACGCACACACACACACACATACACACTCAGGCATGCATGGTCACAGAATGCACATTTATAAGAGAAAACTATATATTACATATAGGAAGAGACAGCATGGCATTCGCTATCTGAGTCGGGCTCATTCACTGTTTTACTTTTACGTGGTTCTGGAGGCAGGTCTTACATGACTCCGGAGTAGCCCCTCAGTCATCCTGCTGGATTAGAGATATGAGCCGCTACGGCCAGTTTGACACTGACTTCCTGAGAGAAAGCTAAGTGTGTTGGCAGAAAAGACTCAATAATTTAACCTTCCAAATAGCGTACCAAAAGAATCAACACACATTTCCCAAGTTTTAGGGGGAAAAAAGAATTGAACCGACTATTGCAAAACAATAATGAAAAATTAGGAAACATGGCCTGTGAAAATTAATCTTATTGGAGGATGGAGTTTGAAGACTATGAATCACAGGTTTTGGTGATGTCTTAATGCCTTCCCTACAAGTGCTTCAGCTTCTAAGAATTTTTCAGTTTAAAAGCAACAATCTGTATGACTGAAATTTTTAGTTTCTATATTCTTAACTATATCCTATCATAAAACATTTTACTTTAGTATAAAGTGAGATTAGAGTCAATACAAAACATTTAGATGTATATATTATATATATTGTGGTATATATGCTTTTACAAGATAAATATTTTCCTTCAATGGAAACAAACACATTACAAAACAACTCAGTCAAGAAAATTAATGAAAAGGGAAAAATCTACTTTGTGACAGCTCCCAATTTCAGTCACCTACATCATCGGAGTTTAAATTTACCAAAAGATGGAAAGTGAACAACTGTCCCCTAGAGCAGGTGAGTCCAGCGCAATGCCCCAGGCAGGGAGTCTGCACTCACTCTGAAAGGCAGGTGGACACACTATGAATGTTTGCTGGAATGGGTCCGTCTGGGTGCAGATCTGGGTGGTTCCAGGCTGTAAGGAAACACCCTGCTGGGCAACTCCAGGAACGGGCGCTGCGGACGGAGGGTACAAAGCTGACTGGTAGTTTAGCAGCGAGACGTCTGAGTTAGCCAGAGAAAGAGTAGCAGCTGCTGCAGTAGAGCTGGAGGCTAAAACACTGGCCTGAAACAGAAGGTTACAGCACTGTGAGACAGGAACAAGCAACACGCACCCAAGGCTGTTCTAGAACTCACTTTGTAGACCAGGATGGCCTTGAACTCACAGAGATCCACCTATCTTTTCCTTTCCAAGTTCAAAAAATAGTCGCAAGTACTGGGACTAAAGGCATGCACAACTACAAGCCCACCCTGCCCTCCTGGCTCTCAAAACATTCTTTTAAAGAAAAACTTTTGAGGCTGAGCCTCATGTAGTCCAGGCTGGCACCAAACTCCTTATAGAGTGACATTTGAACTGCTGATCCTCCTGCCTTCGCCCTCTGGGTGTGGGACTTGGTATGCCCCCATATTTGCTTTATGCAAGGCTGAGGATATAATGTAGCCATTATGCATGCTAAGGAGCACTCTGCCAACTGAGGTATAGCCCTAGCCTTAAAAAGTAAAAATTAAAACAGAGCAAAAGGTTTGTTTACTTTTTTTGAAACAAGGTCTTCCTGTATAGCTCTGGAAGGCCTAGAGTTCATTATGTAGAGCAGGCCAGGCTAGAACTCGTGTCTGTCTACCTCTGCCTGGAACTAAAGGTATGCAGCACTACACCCAGCTTTACACCCGGCTTTTTTTTTTTTTTTTTTAAGGCATTTATTTACTTATTGCCCCATGTTCAAGTGATGTCAAAGCTCCTCTCCAAACATATGGGTTCTGGGAGTAAAACTCAGGGTGTGGGGCGGGGCCCTTACTCATCTTGTCAGCCCAGAACAAAACTTCAATGTAATGTTAGCTATTCGAAATGACTCTCTACTCAAGAAGTCTCCCAGGGCTGGGGATACACAGCTCAGTAATGCAGTGTTTTTCTCGCAAACCAGAGGTCTGGGATTCAATTTCCAGAACCAGAAACAAGCAACAAGAAAACCATATATGAAGGTGAGCAAGCACATGAAGAGTGACAAATGGTCATGCGGTGCTGGCTGGGATGTGACTACACAAAACTCAGCCTCTTCTCAACAGTACGCTTCATGGGAGATTCCACCCACACTCGGAAACACCTACGGTTTTTAAAATGTAGGCCAAACTAAGAAACTGATCTTACGTTTTTAGAAACAACAACAAAATAAGATTTTTCTTATTAGCAAGCAAATATAATACTCCCTTTTTTTCTTTTAAAGATTTATTTTATGTATATAAGTACACTGTAGCTGTCTCAGATCCAGAAGAGGGCATCAGATCCCATTACAGAGGAGCCACCATGTGTTGCTGGGAATTGAACTCAGGACCTCTGGAAGAGATGTCAGTGCTCCTAACAGCTCCATCCCCAACACCACCACCCTTTAAGATCATTGGTCAAAGAACCCTTGAATGAAATAAAATCCTATTGAAAAAGAGTGAGTTATTTGACTAAGCTTAGTAAAACTGGCAACAACAAGTAATTGAATATTCGAAGCCCACATATGCTAGGTCTTATAAGGATATGGAGTAAGCCCTGAATTTAAACGCTGTCAGCATATGGCTGGCAGGTATGTCTAGTTGACCAAGTAGAAAATTCTTTCTAACAGAGAAGACTGAATCTGGAACTGGCCTTCATTATTATCACACGTGTATGTGCATAATACTTGTGAGCGTGGCCATGTGTGTTCCACAGCCTGAGGACAACCTTTGGAAATTAGTTTTCTCTCGTGACTTCTCATGATCAAACTGAGGTCTCTAAGCTTGCATGGCAAATATTCTTACCTGATGAGACATCTTGCCCAGGCCCTCCCGAAGAAAACACTTAGAAACAACAGAAATACCAACCCAGGACTGGTGTGCCTTCCTGCCTCTGTCCCACTTAGCTCGAGCCCTGCACTCGCTCACTGAGTACCTGGTTGTGCACTGTGCTGAGTACCTGGTTGCTAAGTACCTGGTTGTGCACTGTGCTGAGTACCTGGTTGCTGAGTACCTGGTTGTGCACTGTGCTGAGTACCTGGTTGCTAAGTACCTGGTTGTGCACTGTGCTGAGTACCTGGTTGCTAAGTACCTGGTTGTGCACTGTGCTGAGTACCTGGTTGCTGAGTACCTGGTTGTGCACTGTGCTGAGTACCTGGTTTCTGAGTACCTGGTTGTGCACTGTGCTGAGTACCTGGTTGTTGAGTACCTGGTTGTGGACTGTGCTGAGTACCTGGTTGCTGAGTACCTGGTTGTGCACTGTGCTGAGTACCTGGTTGCTGAGTACCTGGTTGTGCACTGTGCTGAGCTGGTTGCTGAAGCTCATGGTTAGATTTGTGCTTGTACTTGGAGCCACATGGGTAGTGAAGGGACTCTTGATCTGACTCACTGTGTCATACATGTGAACCCTCCGCTTGCAGATCTCCATGTTCTGGAAACAAGACTTAACACTGAAAAAGATTAGAAATTCACCAAATGAATACTGAAGTTTAAACAACAAAAAACTCAAGACAAACATGGAAAAGTATTTGTTTCCAAATATTTTCAGAAAAAAGAACCAAGGGTGTTTATAATAACAAGAAAAAATTAGACAAGTCCCACAACTTTTCAGAAAAAAAAGCATCAGTGAGTCAAGACACAGGCGTCAGAATTACTGCTAACCCGACAGCTCCCATTTTAAATAAGATGGCAACTCAAGCGAGAGCCACAGCACGGCACAGGCCCCGATACTCCATACTCACTGGTTACTGTGTGGAAAGTCCAGAAGGTGGGTCATTGTCACGAACTGGTGGTTAAGAGTTTTCAGAGGCGTGACTCTCTTGTCTGCATCAATCGTCAGCATTTTCTTTAGGAGATCAATGTATTCTCTCCGGTCTGCCTTTTCTGCCAACATGTCTGTTCCCTCTAAGTCTGTAGACATATTTACCTTTGGAAGCAAAGGAAGTTAGAAATAGTGCATTTCTTGACTTAAGTTAAATAGTAGATTAAGAGCTCACTGTGTCTGCTTTTCTTTCCAAACAAGAGAAAGCAGATATTTATACTAGCATTTTAGAAAAGAGAAAACTTGGAAAATTAAGTTTAATTACAGAATAATAATTTCCATGGGAGGAAACTCTCTGCCTATGTGGTACAATAGAGCCAAATTGATTCTTGGCATTAAAATTTTGAAAGAAGTTGAGCAAAAAGATGTTTGTTATTATTGAAATATACAACAAATTTCTATTTTTGAAAAAATTAAATGGCATAGTACAAAGTATTTACATTTGGAATACAGTAAGCATTCCTATGTGGGCTGTGGGAGTCAAACTCGGGGTCAGGCATGGCAGCAAATGCCTTTACTCATGATGGAGCCATCTTGTCAGCCCAGGACAAAACTCTGCAATGAATGTTAGTGATCTTCATCAGCAGTCCACATAAGCTCCGAAACAATTACTTACTCAGTGGAGAAACTGAGACAAAAAAGACGCCTTTATAAACATTACTCTAAAATAGCAGATCAGTAAACAAAAGCAAAGGAGAAACAGTCACAAGGTGACTGCTGCTGTTTAAAAGACCTGAGATCAGAAGTGTTTCAGATTCTAGAGCCTGAAGTTCCAGGCATGATGGCTTTAATCCCAGCACTCAAAGGCAGAGGCAGGCAGATCTCTGAGTTTGAGGTCAGCCTGGTCTACAGAGTGAGCTCCAGGACAGCCAAAGCTACACAGAGAAACCCAGTCTTGAAACAAAACAAAGCAAAACAACAACAACAACAACAACAAATTTGGAATATTTGCACAGTCTTGTGCTTAAAGAACTACAGATTTGAGAACATCTTTCAGATTTATGGTGTGTGGGTTAAGAAAACTGAAATCAAGTATCTTCAAAGTATCCTATAGAGGTTTGGCCTATTGCTATGCATTGTAATGCTAAATTCTATTCCCCAAAGTCTAGGCCTAAGAGTCTCAAGTTTACAAGCCTTTGTTGCACAAACTTTGTCCCTCGATCTAAAACTGTAGGTTAAATGGAAATGACTTTAGCCAATTACTAGAAGGATTAGAGGTAGGTAGGTTTGAAGTGACCTGTCTGGAGTGGGAGAGAAGAGGAATGACGAAGGAGGAGGAAACCAAAGTCAGGGGGAGAGGAACCAGGAGCAGATGGCCAAGAGAAACAGCAAGTATCTGGGGTACACTGCTGGGGAGGCAACCAGGCCAGCAGTTAGCAGAGTAGACTAGGGGTGACCCCCAGAAATTGTCAAAGCCAAATAAAATGATCATGGTCTGCGTCTCATTTATTTGTCAGCTAGTCAAGGTAAACTTAAGATGTTAGTACCACAGTATCCACTATTGGGATTCAGACAATCTTTTGAGACAGTCTGACTCCATAACAGGTTTTAATTGGCAGCCTAGCAGGCTAGGCCTAAAAAACTAGGCAAGTCCAGGCAAGTCAGTTAAAAACCCCCAGGCTTCAGAAAGCTAGTCAGAAACTAGAAAGTGCCCAACCACTAGCCTGAAGCAAGGACATGGTCAGCAAGGGGCCATACCTCCCCAGTGACATTTTCCAGCCCCCACGCCCCCAATAATGGAATGTCCTCAAAGATGGGGTAAGATGGAGGTCATCTACCCTGGAGCCCCTAACAGGCTTTAAACCTGGCCTGCAAGCTCATTTGGCTGTCTCTCCATTTTGAAATGAGGGACCCTTGCATGCTGGTTTTTGGCTTCTGCACACTATTTGGGTCTGGGGTATCAACAGACCCTTACATTTTTAATACATGGCAAAATATTAGCACATATAATTATCAAAACTGTCTCTGTCGGAAGCATCATATAAACTCCTGCCTCTCTGAAGCATGCCACACTTACCTGAGCCATGTCATCTAAACAGTTAAAAATGTACTTCCGAGCTTCTTTTGACTTTATTCCAGTCTCTAATTCATGTTCTTCTGGTGTCTATGAAACATGAATTTTTAAAAGCATGTTATTTTCATGTTTTTAATTTAACCTGAAGCCAGAGTACTGAGACTGTATTGTATACTGTCAACTACAGAGGACAAAGACAGCCTCTGAAAAGCTTGCAGTGGAGAGGAGAGGTGTGAACTTACTATTGGATTGGGCCGTCCTTTCAGCAATTCTAAAACAGCTGGCACAGGGTTGCCCAGCACCGAAGGTCGGGTGACAAGGATGCTACCATTCTTCTCTAAAGCTTCTTGGACATGGACATACACAATGCTAATTGTTTACTAGGCTCAGAGGCAGAGTATCATGAGGTTACTTGATTTCTCACACTGAAGGAGTAGGCTCAGAATTAAAGACTCTGGAAACCTCTAAGGCCTGAGTGTTGAGAGTTAGAGGTGAGATTTCTCTGACAGTCATTACTACACTTGTCTAGTTCCCACACCACTTACTGAGCACTACTCTCCAGTTTTCCCTCAACTACTGATCCTAACTATGCAACACAGCCTCAACCAGCTGGACTGGCTTCATTACCTTGATTTTTATCCATGCATGAGGCTAAACAGATATAATAAAATAATTTTTCAAGAGGTTCTCCCCTACAAACATACCTCCTCCCCCACTTTCCCTCCTCTAAGTCAAGAAATTATTCACTAATATCTAAATTCAAAGTTGGGGTGGGGAGTACAGAAACGGGCTGTACACCAGGAAGACGTACCTTAAGCCTCCACAGTGGGTACCCCAAATTAGGATCTCTGTTGAAAAACCTAGTTGTTTTTGTTCCGGCACTGAGGAGATATTCAGCTGGCAGGCCTTGTGTTTGTGAGATATAACGAATCTGAAACACCAAAACCACCAAACATCAATTTCAAGTGGAAAAAATTATCAAAAGCCTTTACACTGAAATATTAACTCTGGCCAAAAAGGGGTGTGTCACGAAGAAATTAACTCTGATCAACACAACGGAAATGTACCTATAGACAATCTATACCCAGAATGCACAGCTATAGGGATACCCAAATAGTTACTTAGTAACTACTGTGAAGTACTATTTTAAACAAAACTCAGTTTTGAAATATTTTTAGTGCAATCTTTTTTAATAAAAAGTTGTTAAAAAAAAAAACAAACTAGATTTCTGGGGCAGAGCAGAATAGTTTCCAATTCAGAAAACGTAATGAGGAGCCTAGAGCAGTGCAAGAGCAAAGCCGGGATGTAGCTGAGATGCAGGTGCTAAGGACAGTCCGTGGGTGCAGCCTGATGTGAGCACGTAACACACGTGCAGACTACATGTGGACTGTGGGACTAGAGCAATGGTTCTGGTTAAGAGCACTTGGTGCTCTTGTACCCACATGACATTTTACAACTGTTAAGTCCAGTTCCAAGGGACCTGGTGCCTCCACTAGCACACGTGGTTGGTTTACAGACATTCATGTAGGCAAAACACTCAAACTATATAAATTTAAAAGGAATTTATCAATTGTATTACGCAGTTATCAGCATGTAATTTTTTAAAATATCTTTCTTAATCCACAGCCTGCGAGAGGACAATTACGTGTTTTACTCATCGCTGAGTTCCTGCACTAATCCAAATAGAATGGCTGTCCTCTAAGGCTAGATCAAAGACCCTAAATGTAAGAACTTAGAATGCAGGCTGGAGAGATGGCTGAGTGGTTTAGAGCACTGGTTGTTCTTTCAGAGGTCCCGAGTTCAAATCCCAGCAACCACATGGTGGTTCACAACCATCTGTAATGAGACCTGATTCTGGTGTGTCTGACGACAGCTACAGAGTACTTACATATAATAAATAAATAAATCTTTAAAAAATAAAGAACTTAGAATGCTATCAGAAGAAAACTAATAGGGAAGCTGTATGATACTAGATTTTTCAAGTATTTCTTGGATATAATACCAAAAAGTACAAAGAAAGAAAAACTATGCTTCAAAGTAAAACAATGTTTGTGTACCAAACACCATCATCAATCTAAAAAGGAGTCCACCGAGTGGGAGAAAGCATGGGGAAACCCCATCTGGCAATGACTAATACTTAGAATAGAAAGAGCTACAACTTAGCAACTAAAAGCCAACCACAGTGAAAATAGGCAATGAACCTAAACCAACATAAAACATCCAAGTGTTCAAGAAGGCCATGGAGAAAGATCACTGTAGGGAATGCAAACCTAAGTTACAACAAAACAACAACCTCACAAAGATAGCTGATGTCTACCTGGGAAGAACTAAACACTCAGGTGCTGCTGGCGAAATGTTGAGACCTCTGTCTAAAATATTTAGTGGCCCTTCAGAAACGTAACTACTGTCACTATGACCTAACAATTCCACTCCAAGCTAAATATGCAAATGGAGGGATTCTGCTCATTTGGCAGAATAATTACCTGGCATGTATAAGGCTGTATGTAGCACTATTAAACCAAAGGGAAAAAGAGAAGAAGGAAGGAAAGGAGGATATTGGGTATTTGTTCACTGTTTACAGAAGCATTACTACCATAGGTAAAGGTAGTGGTAATCGTGTATATTGCTACTAACAGATGGATAAAAAAAATGTGGTATGTGTATACAATGGAACATCATTTAGCCATAACAAGTTTGTCACAGAATAGCACACTTTCTATGGATGAATATTTATGAAATGTCAGAGTAGGCAAATTTATATAGAGAAAGAATAGACTAGTACTTGTATAGAGCTAAGAGGAACTGAAAAGTTTGGAGGATAAAAGTATCAGCTAATGGATTCTAAATGTCAGACAGAATGTTCTAAAACTGATAATGGTTGTGTATCCCTGTAAACACACTAAAAAATAATCTGTACACTTCAAATAGTTGGCAGTATGTAAATTCTAACTCTTAACATTAGTTTTATAAAAGCAAACAAAAATATCTCAGTTGGACCCTGCTATATGAATCCTTTTATATTGCCCAGATGGACCACAATAATCTATTCCCAATCCTGCTCGTCAGCACCGTCATATTTATTTGGTGGGCAGAGTCTACAGCTCCTATTGGATTCTCAGAGGGTTTAAGAAGGACTAAGAATATTGAGTCCATTAAGATTAGGATTGTGCATCATTTCCTATCCCTGTACTTTCTTCTTGTAGACCAGAAAGCCAGTTTGTTTCTTGCAAAGTAGAAAAGATTAAAAAACTTACAAAGCACAACAAAACTGGTCACTTGAACAACCTGTTTCATAACCCATTCCAAGTTGGTTCAAAAAGGAGACATCTATGGTAAGAGAACAAAGTTTTGCCTTTCTTAACCTTCTAATTACAAATAACTATTTCTTAAACACAAACAAAAACGTATGTATCTGGTATGTGTCAAGGGTGATGTTAGCTGAGGATAGACTGGTGAAATGGGAAGTCTTTACTATTAAAGAGCTGCCGATATTGTGTAGCCTTTTTTTTTTTTTTTAAGAGCAAAAAATAGAAATTCGGGCTGGAGAGATGGCTCAGTGATTAAGAGCACTGGTTGCTCTTCCAGAGGTCCCAAGTTCAATTCCCAGCGACCACATGGTGGCTCACAACCATCTGTAATGAGATTCGATGCCCTCTTCTGGTGCTTCTAAAGACAGTTACAATGTATCCTATATCTAAAATAAATAAATAATTCTTTTAAAAAAAAAATGGAAATTCAAATTATTTCCACAGCCAAACTTTATTGAATGGACCGATTTCTTTAGAAACGGTAGCCTGTCCTACACAGTAGTTATCTTTTCAGTTCATCAGTCAGTGGCGTACACATGGAATCCTGGCCAGTACTTGGGAGAGGCCAGAGGCTAAGGCGTTCGAGGCTGGTCTCCACAACACAGTACGTTCAAAAGCTATTTTCTAGCTCAGATGGCTCTCAGAAAGCCTGTGTCAGAAGCGAGCTAACCTGCAGCGCAGCCGGACCTAACATGTAATAAAGTAACGAGAGTTTTGAGTGAGCCAAAGTTTACCAACCTCCCGGTGAGCCTTACTTTGCTTTCATCTCTGACCTAATAAAACAGAATTGACTAAATCAGAGCTAATCAGCACAGAGCTGGCAGAATGCCAATCACACGAAATAGAAAATAAAATGCTCGTTTATTACAGAGGTAAAACATAACGAATGGTAGAGAGAAAAAAAATGTTTTTGTTTTATTTAGCTTTCAAGACAGGGTTTCTCTGTATAGACCTGGGTATTCTGGAACTCACTCTGTAGACCAGGCTAGCCTAGAACTCAGAGATCCACCTGCCTCTGCCTCTGCCTCACAAGTGCTGGGACAGGCACCACTGCCTGTCCAAAAAAAAAAAAAGTTTTTAATCATCAGTAACAAGTAGACTCCTGTTCCTCTATCTAAAAACTTTGCTAGCACACTCCTTTCTCTAGAATCTACTGCACTAGTAACTACAGTTGACCGACCCTTCAACAATACAAGGGTTAAGGCACCAATGTTTCATCCTGTATTACAGTCAAAATCTTGCAGACACCTCCCCCAAGCCAATGTTGGTTATCAAATTTAGCTCTCATATGCTAGTTAGATGAGTGTACTGTCACTGAAGCTTTATCTCCCCCATTTTGGATCCCCAAACTTAAATGTCAATAGCCTAGTGTTAGGTAGAAACCTTACCAAAACTTAAACAGGTGATTAATTACCAGCATGCAGAATTTTAAGCGGATGCTCACAGGCCTTTGTGTTCAGTCTACCAACACCAAGAGGTGGCTGCCAGGCGGCTATAATAGCACAGTGCACACCGAGTTAGGGTTTAGCTTGAGTTTCTGTTTAAGAATGGCACAGGCCTTTAATGCTATCATCAACCTAGTCTACAGAGTCAGAGTGAGTCTTAGGGCTGTGCAGAGAGACCAGGTCTCCAAACAAAGGGTGGCATCTCAGGTGGTCGAGTGTACATTTTTGGAAAGCTTTGACTTTTAAAACTAGATTTGTAAAGGGAATGATGAAATTATAATCTCAAAACTAAAAAGTATTTTTTAAAGAATGTTTGTATGTACTTTTGGTAGGTAATAATACAGTAGACAATCTGTCAACATCTATTTGATGCGCTTAGGACACCCTTAATTTTTCAATGTCCCCGTGCTGTGTGGTCTGCGCAGTCTGAATGTGTGTTGCCTTCCATGTGCACACAAGTAAGCAGGCTTACCTGATCGTATTCTGAAGCACCAGGATAAAGAGGCCAGCCCAGGAACAGCTCAGCTATTACACAGCCCAGCGACCACATGTCAATAGCCTCACAGAATGGCAACCCAAGGATAATTTCAGGAGCTCTAGCAAAACACAAAGATGCAGGATAAAACAACAAGCATTACTTGAGGAAATGAACTATGATGACTAAATTCTGCTGTAGTGTCAGCAACAGGCATATTTGTTTAAGGGAACTAAAAACCAACCATCAGTACACAACTATGCGGCCAACACTCTGGGGCCTGGTGTGTTTCAGAATCCACAAGTTTTGAACTGCAGAAAGATAATATAAAGCATAATCTACATATCCTATAATCCCACTGGAGTTCATGACAGTTCCACATAACTGAACACATTAATATCTGTTTTTAATTAGAATTCTAAATAAAAGATCCTAATTTTTTTCTCTGAATACCTTGTTGCCTTACTATATCTTCATAACAACAATGATCTCTGAAAAGATGATGCTTGCAGCAGACTCAGAAGCCATCCTAAGAAAGTTTGAAGCTAAGCTCATCATTTTAGCTGTCACCATTTAACTTCCACTCTGTGCCTTGGGTTCCTGATAGACAATACAGACAGTAGCATTCAAGGTCACTACAAAGTTTAAGTAAATTAATAAAGTCTTGGGCAAGGGTTTGGCCCATAATAAGCATATGTAAATGTTAGGTATAAAATAACTATTATTAGAGTACCATTATTTTGAGTCTTGAAACTGTACTTTTAGGAATTTCATTTTCATTAATGCTTCAAGTACAGTAACCTATAAACTAAAAGCTCTCTATAGGCAAACACACTTGAAATAAAGTTATTGCTCCCACTGATAGAGCAGGAAACTGCACAAGCACAGTTAATAATTGATAAAGGTGACTCAGAAATCTCACTCCAGGGGCTGGGGATTTAGCTCAGTGGTAGAGCGCTTACCTAGGAAGCGCAAGGCCCTGGGTTCGGTCCCCAGCTCCGAAAAAAAGAACCAAAAAAAAAAAAAAAAAAAAAAGAAATCTCACTCCAGAATTAAATAGACCATGCTAACTTTCAATAAATAAAAATTATCTATATTTGCATCCTCATAAATGTATCTGGAATGGTGGCATGAACATAGGTCACATACCCGAGGTCTATGCCCAGAGTCCACAACGGAGGAGGAGCAAAACAACCTCCACAAGTTGTCCCTGACCTCCATAGACATGTTTCCCCCAGGTACAAATTTAAAAAACTAACAAATAAAACCACTGAAATCTCAACTCCCACTGGGCAGTGGTGGTACACACCTTTAATCTCAATTAATGAGGAGGCAGAGGCCGATGGATCTCTGTGAGTTCAAGGCCAGCCTGGTCTACAGATCAAGTTCTAAGGATAGCTAGGGCTACACAGGGAAGCCCTTGGAAAAACAAACAAAACAGCCAAAGTAAACAGTAAAAGATCCACTGATTACTAGTGTGGCTGGGTTTTGGTTGAATACTGTTTTAGTATTTTGAAACAGTCTTGCTACGTAGCCACACTCATTCTATGGCCCAGGCTGACCTTGAATTTGGGATTCTCCTTGGTGTCCCAAGTGCTAGGACTACAGCATGCATCCCCATGACTTGCCTAGAGTATTTTCCCAAAAGGCATCCTCTACAAGCACTTAAATATCAACATCTTTAGGAAACAGGTAGATTGGGAGACTCCAGAGATTCTAAGCCATTTTCTGATCCTTACTTTGAAATAGTAGAAAATCTAGGCCTTTCAAACTCATTCTGCTAGCCAGCTAGAGTAGAACAGCTAAAATCAGCTTCTGTAGCATTTGATATGAACTTTTTGTTCACCAAAAACAAACAAACAAACCAAAAAGACAAACAACGAACCAACTCTCATAGCCATCCCCTACTGGGCGCGCTTGTGCGGTCCTGTAATTCCAGCAGGAGGGTCACTGCAAGTGTGAGGCCCCCCTGGTCTACAGGTAGCTCTGAGACCTGTCTATAAAAAAAAAACAAAAACAAACAAACAAAGGAGAAAAGTGGTGTGTGATGTTGCAAGTAACTGCAGCCATTTACGACTGATGGAATTTCACAATTCAATTAAATTCCAACCATTATACTATGTTTTTATGATCACACAAGCCTGAAAGGAACATTAATAAAGCCAAAAATGAGAGTACCCAGAAAAAATATAAAAGCTTTTCTAAAACTGAAAAGAAAAAAGTCTTACTTTCAGTGTGCAGCAACATTAATTTCCAAGTTCATGACAGCACCAGAAATAGCTGGCAGGGCAAATGGACATGGCAGGGCAAATGGACATGGCTTGGCGCCAAAACAAAACTGGGCTGAGAACATTCTGAAGCACAGACTGAGCAGCGGGAGGTTTTAAGTCCCCCATCTCTTAAGAAGGCAGTTTGAAAAAGTAGATCAGGAGGGAATGGCCAAAACACACAGCTTAACAGTAATTCCAGCTTTTCAAACAACAAAACACAGGAAGATTAGGTGGAATCTGGAATCATCCAGTCTCCAGGTTCTGGTTGGTTCTGGAATGACAAAAGCAGCTAAGGATTCTGAGACCTCACAAAGACAGCAACACTTCCCGTACACAAAGGCAAGGACTAAAGAAAACCTCTGGACTTAGCTAATGAAAAGGTATACAGATAAAAGAGGACTGGGGAGGGGTGAGGAAGGCAAGCAGGCAGGCAAAGAAATAAGAAAAGGGAGAAAAAAAAAGAAAGCTTCAGTGGGTGTTTTCATCACTTGGACCTAAAAATAAAAATGCTCACCTTAACTACTAGGACGTGAGAAGGGAGCATTTCTAACAAGCACAAGGCCCTTGATTTGATGCTTACCACTAGGAAAACCCTCTATGGACATGAAGGTCCTGGTTCTACTCGCTCATAAGGTGGGCGAGCCAAGCACTCAGCTGAGGTCCCAGCACTTAGGAAACAGAAGCAGGAGGGGTGAGTTTAAGGCCAGCCCAGCTACATCCGAAATTGTCTCGAAAATAAAGTTAAATTAAAAAAGAGTTAATTTCTCATCTGTTTCGGGTCTAAAATTGTAATAAACATAAGGCAAGAAAAGACTACTCAAGGGTAGGAGAAAGCTAGAGGTGCGACCAACAAGATGGTGTTTATTTCAATAGGAAAATACCATCAATTGTCCTGTGACCCCTAGAGCAATGGTTCTCAACCTGTGGGTCATCACCACCTTGGGATCTCATATCAGATCTTACATATATGATATTTTCATTACAATTCATAATAGTAGCAAATTACAGTTATGAAGTAGCAGGAAAATTAATTTTACGGTTGGGGTCACCACAGTGTGAGTAAATGTACTAAAGGGTCAGAGCATTAGGAAGGCTGAGAACTTAGGGGTACAACCCCATGCTTACAGTACTAACACGGGAGCAAGAGCCAAGTGGCAGAACCAGCCGCCCTGCAGTTCATCTCACTTTCAACTTCTTTCTACTGAAAAGCTCCTCCAAGGTCAGAAAGCTCCAGTTCATTGGCATCCAGAGCAAGCTGAGCACAAATCATTCTCTGGCTGTTTTCACGAACACTCAGTTTCTTTCTTCCCATCTGAGGCACCAAACCTACTTATTTACCAGATTAGAGTTGTTACATAAAGTCCGACTTTCTGCATCTGTGGCTTAAATTGAAACTGTAGTTTCACTGTTGCAGGAAATTAGATTGTTTGTATAGGATAAATTAAGCTATACTTTTCTCTTCTAGGCAGCATCTGCCCATAAATAACAAAGTGATCTGAGCTTGAAATAAATGCTAGCTAGCTTGTTTAAAAGAGAAAAGCACTGGGACTGTTAAGTGTGGCGAATTTTGGTCCCTAAAACGCAAGCCCCAAAGACAGGAGCTCTGCTTGGAGCAGTCAGTGTACATTCAGTAACTAGAGAAACATTTCTAGAGCTTGGATCATTTCGCCATGCCTCTGGCTAACGGTATAGCCGAGCATACTTCATCAGGACAACGCAGCCTAAACTTAAAAGTAGCGTAGGAAGGTTGGATTTGAAGGCAGCTTCACCACCCCAAAGGGTTACACAGAGATTTGCAAAAGACAAGAATATAAGGTGTTAGTGAACTCTGACAACAAAGACATGAGGACACTTAAGCCCACTGAGGAGAAGCAGGTGCGAGCGAGGGCTGCCTGCACAGCCACTCTTCCACCTGCCTCAGCCTTGGTATCCACATGACTGTGAGACAGCAGAGCATGCAGGTAAATCCAAGCCCAGTCACACATGCTGAGCTGCATGCAGTGACGGTGTGGGAACAGAATCAACTTTTAAGAAGTAAACTTACTTCCTCTTGAAAGTATTCTTACAGCCAACAGTCAAATTTGTAAGACGCTTTGAAGAACACTTTAAAACTTAGGAAACATTTTTTTTTTGATAAAATCAAAGCCCAAATTAAAAGAATACGGAAAAAGGCCCAAAGACTAGCAACCTAAAACTGAAAATTAGTCACATGGATTGCCAGTTAGAGAAAGTTGTGCAGGATAATCTGTCCCACAAATCATTGAGTCTTTATGTAAAAATCCTGCCAAAAAATAACTTGCATCTCCTTTTGCTCTGCCGTTTTCAGTTTTAAAGCTGCTCGGTTGTCTCTGAGAGGACAGACAGCTACTGAACACCTGCACACACAAAGAAAACACTCAGCTGACAAGCTCCTGCCACAGCCGGTCCCTCTCACCTCCCCAGTCAAGAGAGTGGGGCAGCACCAGCCCTTCAACACACCAGTAAGCGTATGGTGCACTTGTACTATATGGGGGAGGGGTACTCAGAGTGGATCAGAAGCAAATGTAGTTGGAGCCTAAATATCCCAAGCCATAAATAAACTGAAGTGAAATTTTCAAAATTAGCCTAGGTGGCCAAGAGCAGCATGAAACCAGAAACCACAGGTCCTCCAAGTTCCTTTCAAGTAAAACAGGTCATAGTTTTATAAAACTATGAAGATTTTTTGAAGTGAGAATGTATTAAAAGACTATCATTAAAATACCAGTACTACCCCAGGAAATTTGCAATGTCAATGTTATTATTATAAAATTCTGATGTTTTTTGAAGAAAAAAATAGAAAAATCTATCCTATAGACAGTCATAGAAAATAAAGGACTCAAAAAAAACTCTTAAATATATGGTCAAAGGTACCAAGACCATTCAATGAGGGAACAAACAAGTTTTAGAGCAAAGGTCATTGTGTGAAGTAAACAATCACATGGAAAAGAATTAAATTCGGCCTCAACTTAAACAATAAAAGTTGAACAAGGTGCAGTAGCCCATGCCTGCAATCCAAGCACTCAGAAGGCTAAGGCAAGAGAAGTGCTGAGTTCAAAGCCAGCCTGAGCTACTGAGTGCCAGGCCAACCAGAGTTATATAGCAAAACCTTGTTTCAAAATTAAATAGCTAGATGCAGTAGCTAAAAGTCCAAGACTTGTAGAAGCAAACAGAGTTAAACTACATGATGGTGGATTTGTAACAATGACACCTGACGAATAAACAACAGAAAAAAAGCAGACGAACCAGACTTTACCAAGATTCAGAACACCTGTGTATTACACACTAGCCACGGGTTCAAAATTATAAAAGGGGACAAAATATCTCAAAATCACATCTATTAATGTCTAACGATTTATTTAATTTCTAAAATTTAACAAAACCAACTGAAATTTGGTCAAAGAAATTAAATGAATCTCTCCAAACAAAGTATAAGGTAGCAATAAAGACACGAAAAACTGTCAGTATCACTAATTAGGAAAATGTAAATCAAAACGACCTGAGACACCGCTTATACTCAAAAGAGAACTACTTTAAAATACATAGAAAATAACAAGTGTTGGAGGAAACATAGAGAAACTGGGACTCTCATGTGCTGCTGGTAGGAATGGAAAAGTCTAGTAGATTTTCAAAGCTACTACAATTCCCCAGTCTAGCAAACCTAGCCCACACTCCACAGGACTGAAAACAAGAATACAGGGACAGCAGCAATGCTCACAGCAGCATCATTCGCAAAGACCAAAGGTGCTAACAGCCCAAGTGCCTATCAACGATGGATAAACAAAATGTGGTAAATACACAATGAAACATTACCTAAGAAGGAATGGCATCCTGATAAGTGCTACAGAATAGATTAATCTCAAAATCCTAAGGTCTAGGGATGGGGCTGGCGAGACAGCTCAGTGGTTGGGAGCACTGGCTGCTTTTCCAGAGGCTGCATCTACATGGCAGCTCACAACCATCTGTAACTCCAGGGTCAGAGGACTGGATTTTGCCTCTCTGGGCACCAGATACACGCTTGGTACACAGACACATATACTGACAAAACACCCATAAACATAAAATAAAAATGAAAACAACAGGGGTTGGGGATTTAGCTCAGTGGTAGAGCGCTTGCCTAGGAAGCGCAAGGCCCTGGGTTCGGTCCCCAACTCCGAAAAAAAGAACAAAAAAAAAAAAAAACAACAACAACAAAAAACAAAAAACAAAAAAACAAACAGATAGTAAATCTACTAATCCAAACATCAGGCAGATCTGAGTTCAAGTCCAGTCTGGTCTGTATAGAACCAGGCTAGACAAGGCTACAGTGAGGCCTTGTCTCCAAAAAAGACATCTCCCTCAAAGGAAGAAAAGAAAGCCTTTTGTGTTAACTACTTACTCAGCCTCACACAGGCAGGGCAAGCCCTGTATCTCTGAACTACATACCCCAACACACACTCTTTTCTTGATAGCCAACTATACGATCAATATTCAATTTATACATTAAATTAAATATCAGATTCTTTAAGAATAACTAAATAAAATAAAGATCTGAAAAATGAGAATATATTTTAAAGCCTTGGTTATAGTACACGCAAAACTGTGAATACAACATCTAAGTACTGTTACAAGAATTTTAATATAATAAAAGGACCTTGTATTAGAAATATTAATCTAGAAATAAAAATCTCTAATGTACTTAGGTCAAGCTATTCTAGGATAACTAAAGTTTAAAATCTTAGAGAATGTTCAAACAGAAGACCGCAGCAGTCATCTAATACAATGTTTGCTATCAAAAAAAAAAAAAAACCCAAAAAACAAAAAATAAAAAAAATAAAAAAAAAAAAAACAGAAAACTGCTTCTAAGGTTAAACCTTAAAGATATTCCCAAAACCTTTTACATGCAAAGGTATGAGCTGAGGAAAAGCAAGAGCATCTGTGGAGACTGATCATCTCTGTACAGTCCTTCAAGTGGGGAAAGTTGGGTATAAAGGTTGTCAAGAATGAACCAGATACTAGCACAATTCAGCCAGTAACCTTCAGAATTAATCTGAATTATTTGTTAGTACTAAATAGTTCCAGTAAGAAAGCGCATTACTTATAGGAACTCCACATATACATGTAAGTGGAAACAAATCCTGCTGCCATCTTGGAGTCCAGAAAGAGATGGACTCCTGGGTAGAACAGTTACAGTTCTATGCTCTGCATGTTAAACACAAGGACACATCTCCAGTATTTTGTACTTGCCTGTAGTAGCGTGATTGCAGGTAGGTTGAACATACGGCTTTGGAAACATGACTCGCAGAACCAAAGTCAATGACCTTCACTCGGTAGGGTTGGCGAACTGGATCAACCAGCATGATGTTCTCAGGTTTGAGGTCAGCATGAATCAGACCAAGACTCTTCAGCTTCATCAGGGCTGTGGCCACCTGCTGCAAGATTGGTCTTATGTACTTGAGTGGCAGTGGGCTAAACTTGTTCTGCTTTAGAAAATCATACAAATTCTGCTCCAACATCTCAAACACAAGGCAGGTATGATTCTTGTGCTGAAAACACTCATAAGATCGGACAAAATTATACTCATCAGCATTCTCACTGCTTAGGCGAGAAAGGATGCTCACTTCGATCTGTCCTTGTCTGGCATAGGAGGGGTGGTTCTTCAAGATCTTAATGGCCACAATTTCCTTGGTGCTCCGCTTCCAGCACTTTGCCACCTGTCCAAATGTCCCTCGGCCTAGGAACTCCAAGACTTCATAACTATTGGTCATAGAGCACAGGATCTCATGCTGGACCAGCTGGTAATCCCCTTCTCCGCTAGAACTGCTACTCTTCGTGGTCACAGTGGTGGTCGTGGCAGCAGCACCCACCACAGTTCTGTTTTGCAGCATGAGAGGGGGATGTTCTTCTATGATCTGCACGCTACCGTTGCTGTCGACTTCCTCACTTTTTCTTTTCAATCCACATTTTTGATATGGCTCAAGCAAAGAAACGTTGCTCCTGTGAGTCAGGGTCTGGCTGCTTTGGAAGGTTGCCGTGGCGGCACTGCCTGAGCTGTCAGCAGCTGTTACCACAATATGCTCCACTGCAGGAGCCTGGAGGAGGAGGCCCTGGTCGTAAGCAGGAATATTGAAATTTGCTACCTGGTGAGAGGAGCTGGCTTGCCCTTGTGTAGCTGGGAGGGTTTTGCTGTGGGTATAATATTTGTCGTTGCTGCTCTGTCCTGAAACATCCCAGCCAGAGGGCTCTATTTTCAGTTTCTTCGCACTGCAGAAGGCACTCGACGACACTGATGGAGGGGAAAACACCTGCAGCTGTGATGCCATACCTACGTGGAAAGAAAGGAAGAATGAGACCACACGGGCTCAAGATGCAAAGCTCACCAACAGCATATGAGAACACGTGTAGCTCATATTACAGTTTTTCTCCTCTCAAAAACAAAATACCGTTCTGTTCTCCAATGCTAGGAAAGATTACTACTGACCAAAAGAAATCAAGCAGGTAATGACAAAGGTAGAGAGTTATCTTCTGAAGAAGAAAACTTTCTACAGAAAGTTACTCTTAGAACAAGATGGGATCCGGTGGTAGGATTGCTCAGTGCTTTGCTGACAAGCCCAACAACCTGAGTTTTCTTCCCAGACACCCATGGTGGAAGGAGACAGGTGACTCCCACAAGTTGTCCTATGGCCTCCACAGTCTCACCATGACATACTCATCAGGTATGTGAAATCATGCTGGACTACACAGTGAGTCAAAGAAGAGAGGGGGAGGGAGGGAAGGAAAAGGGAGAGAGGGGGGAGGGAGGGAGGGAGGGAGGGAGGGAGGGAGGGAGGGATGGAGAGAGGGGGGGGAGAGCACGAGCTGTAAAGAAGATATGGGGAGAGGAAGTGAGAACGGTCCCACTGTCCTGAATATCCCACACATCCCGCCAAGTTCAGTAAGCCAAAAAGACTATTAAATGAATAAAGTCCAAACATCCAGCACAGAACACACACTCATCTGCTCTCTTCTTGTCATTAGGACCTTCAGAGACCTTGAGGCTCAACTATAAACCCCTTCCCTAGCCCTACACTTTCCCTCTTTTCAGTAAGTATAACCTAGCATGCCATTTGCCAAAAAAGAGAAAAAGAAAAAAAAAAAAAGAAAGAAAAAAATCTAAAAAAATTCTATCTCAAATCCAGACTCCTCTTCTAGCCTCCTTTTTCTATCTACCCTTCCCACCAAATCTACAAATCTTATCCAAATCTTATCTTATGCCCACTTGATTATAAGAATAGACACTTTAAATTCAGCATGTTCAAAATTAAATGTACAAGCCTCCACTCCACCCTCAATCTTCTATGTCACTTATGGAATACACCAAACACCCAGTCACGAAAGTCACAAACCAGGGAGCAACTGCTTCCCCATCAGTCAATCGCAACAGCTATAGCCATCTCTCAGAGTCTTGGGAGAATGCAGCTATGTAACACAGGCGCAGTGGCAGCTCCTGACACACACTCATTATGGGGACTCACTCTTCTCCCTTCCTTCACAAACTACTACTTGGCTGAACTAAGTATAGTTCAAGTCAGCCATTTTGCCACCATGCTAGTTCACAATGCAAGCTGCCTCTTGGAACTGCCTGAAACACTCAAGGGATTCTTTGCTGCTATTTGTTGCTGGGGCTGTTTTCTGTTTTGTTTGTAAGGCAGGACCTTTAGCATCCAAGCTGCCCTCAAACTTGCTCTGTATGTAGCTGCGGAGGGCGTGAGCTTTGACATCGTTGCTTTCGTGGCTTTAAGCAGCAGGCTAGATAACTGTCTTTTCCTAACTTCTTAATCTCTTCCATTTCCCCAGAAGTTTTCCATTACTTGGGCATTAAATCTAAAGATCTTCAAAACAGATTTTGTGTGCAGGCCTTTAATTTCAACTACTCAAGAGGTTAAGAGACAAGAGAATCACAAGGTGAAGGCAAGCTACAGGCTGAATTTAAGGCCAATCTGAGTAACTTAGAGAGAGACCCTGATTTATAATAAGGTTGAAAGACATTAACAGAAAAGGGTGGGTGTGGCGGTAGCTGAGGATATAGCTCAGCAGTAGAATGAGAGCTTAGCTTGTATTGCTTAACATGTACAAAGCATTGATACATGGCCTGGGTATAAAAATGTTCACCAAGAGGCTAGGAAGATGGCTTCATCAGTAGGGTGATGAGGACCTGAGTTAAGACCCCCTGCACCCACATAAAAAAGCCAGGCACAGCAATATGCACCTGTAACCCAACATGGGGAGATGGAGCCAGGCTCCTGAGGTAGCCATCCAGTCCAGCTGAAGCAGCAAACTGAGTTCAGTGAGACCCTGTCTCAAAAAAATAGATGGAGAGCAACTGAGCAAGACACATGACAGCCACCTCTAGCCTACATGCACACACCTGTACCTGCAAACACACAAATGTGCACGCAGACTTAAAACCCTCTTCAAAACCTCTCAAAATGTCCTTTCTCACCAGCATCCCCACTCTGACTGTCTCCTGCCTCAGCCTCTGGAGGGCTGAGGTTACAGGCATATGTATGCCACTATCCTCTTAGTTCCCGCAAAGCAACTCCGTGTCCTCTGTACATCAGGCTCCTAACACAAAACTCCTTCCTCCCTCCCTCCCTCCCTTCCTCCCTCCCTCCCTCCCTTCCTCCCTCCCTCCCTTCCTCCCTCCCTCCCTCCTTCTCTCTTTCTCCCCACCCCCACACCCCAACATCTCACCCACCCACAGCCACCACAGCCATCCCTCCCACTATAAATTTACTGTCACAATATAAATTCCAGAGGATAGAGTCCTTCTGTTTGCCTCTTCACTTCCATCACCCAGACCCTCCCAGAGGCTATCACTGTAATATAAACACAATATTGCTGGAAGAGACTTACTCCTGCCACCAACTTCATTACCAGCACGTCACTCATGCAAACTGTAGTATTTCCAAATGTTTGGCTTTGGTTTTTCCCCTTTACTTGTCCTCTGTTTCATTTGCATGGTTCTTAAGATATGGGTGAAGTGTCCGCCTCAGCCCGCGTGGTACAATTTTACAAGTCATAAGAAAATAAACGTACAATTGGAAAGGAAGGAAACATGACAAAGGATGTTACAGAACATCAAAAAGCACTGTGTAGGGCTGGAGCTGAGGTCTGGAATAGCGTTTGCCCAGAATGCACAGGGCCTTGGACTTGATCCCTGGCACTGCACATAGGGAAGAAGGGGGGAGGGGCAAATGTGCACTTCTTTGTGCCTGATCACAACTTAAAGCTCTCTGCAGTGGAGTCAGTCAGCTGCAAAGAAAAAATGTCTTCAACCTTCAATGTTTAAAATGGTGCAAGGATTTACTCTAAGCAAGAGGCTCCATAATTTATATGAACCTGAAGGAGAAAAAAAAAGCACAAATTAAAAGCTAAGGCCAGTGCACTTCAACTTACAAGGCCATTAATATGCAAAGCATTTTGGCCTACTTACATCACCTATATAAACCCAAATATAAAAGAAAACCTGAAACCAAGTAGTTCCTTTACTAAATTTACCTATTAAAATACATGCAAAGTATTGCATGCCATCATAAAATTGAGCCAGACATAAAAAAGTAGGTAAATCATCCAATTTGTTTTCCCTACTGAAATAGAAATTTAACAATTCAACCAAAACATGGAGTACAACATTTATGCAATATAAAATTTACAGTTTACAGCAACTACAAAAGGACAGAGGTTTAGGTAGTACATACTTAAAATCCTTGAACTTGAAAAGCAGGGCAGGAGAATCAGTAGTTCAAGGCTAGCCTTGATCATTGTGAAACCAGCATAGGCTTTATGACCCTACCTAAAAGAAAAATGACAAGGCCATAAAGTCATACTGGATAGAACTCACAAAATATCCTTTTATTTATTGTTTCCGTCTTTTAAAACAGTTTCTCACAGAGTGCAGGCCAGCCTCAAACTTACAATGTACCCCAGGATGACCTTGAACTCCTGTTTCTCCTCCCTCTACCTTCTGAATGCAGGATTCACAGGCATGCACCACCACTCTTGGCCAAATTTTTTTGTAATGTTTTTTGTAATGTCTTTAATAATTATTACACCTTGGGGCTGGAGAGATGGTTAAGAGCACTGATTACTCGTCCAGAGGTCCTGAGTTTAATTCCCAGCAACCACATGGTGGCTCACAACCATCTGTAATGGTATCTGGTACCCTCTTCTGGTGTGTCAGAAGACAGCTACTGTATACATATATATAATAAATCCTTTTAAAAACATTACATCTTTAGAATGATGTTATAACCAACTTTTGACCCTGTAACAAAATTGCAAATACTAATGACTTCGAGTTTTCACTCAACATCACCAGAAAGAGAGAGGGAAAGAGAACATGTTCTAGGACATTTTGAATATAACTTACTCAGAAAAACAAACCTAATCCATGCAAGGCAAAAACAATGCAAAACAAACAAACAAACAAACGAAAGAAAACCAAAAACAAACAAACAAAAAAACCCAACCAGAATTTCACTAGCTTTTGTCACAGGTACATATTTTTTACCACCAAGACTCCATGTAGCTGACACTCACTCAGACCTCAGTAACAAGGTGAGAAGAAAACACAGAATCAGAATGGCCTAGAAAAACCAACACTGTTATTTATACTCACTCTGAAATGAGACTTTAAACCATTTCTAGGCACAGATACTGCCCCACAAATCTGCCTTTGCAAATGAGAATCAATTCTCTTCCTTGGTAAGATTTCCCAAAAACTATGGGGCAGAATTATCAGCTGTGGATATTTTTCTGTGTAGAATGCATTGTTAAACAAACCACAAACTTCTCAATGCACATGAAGGTAGCTCCCAATAAATCAAATGCTATTTCTAACTTCCCAAAATGTATCACCTCTTGGATCTAGTAATAAACAAAGTTTCATTTCAAAATTTACTCTCCAATAACAACTGATGTGATGTAATAACAAATTTGCTCCCTGAAATAATCCCAACTAGAATTAACAGGCCAAGACTGGTTAGTGTGTGTGTTTACTACTCAAGAGAGCTGGACCGTGCTGGGATGAAAGGCTTTCAGACATGGTTATTTAAGAGCTTCTCTATTCTGTGGCATATACTCCACACTGCAATTACTATAGGTAGGTGATCCTGCCACAAGGAGTTAACAAATTATAACACTGCATGGAATGGTTTGGTACCACAGCAAAGATAATCTTTTCAAAGCTTCTGTCCTCTTTCATCAAGACAGGGTTTCTTCTGTGTTAGCCCTGATTGTCCTAAGACTCACTCTGTAGACAAAACTAGCCCCAAACTCAAAGATCCCCCTGCCTCTGCCTCCCAAGTGCTGAGATTAAAGGCATATATAACTTCCATTCCTCACCCCCACCCCACCCCCATGTACCTATAATAAATTCATGCTGCTTTTGTTCAATGTTATCTTTCCCCTCTGGCACAATTTAACAACCGATGACCTAAATAACCTAAAACCAATACTTTATTTTGAGTTCTCCCAGTCATCTGTCCTGGCTTAGTTCAGGAAGTATATATTCTCCAATATACACTTGATACACATTCGTAACATTAGACAGGTAAGAAAAAGAACATGCTTTAATGTATTTATTACTTATATTATTAGTGAGTGTATATTACAGGATATTTGATCACATTTGTGAAGACTAAGATTGTGGTGTTTACTGGAAAAACCTGTTTCTAGTCGTGGTGTGGCTCAGAACTTCAATCCCTCTGGCTGTAAGATAGACAGGGCTGGGGGCTGGAGCGATGGCTCAGCGGTTAAGAGCAGCGACTGCTCTTCCAGAGGTCCTGAGTTCAATTCCCAGCAACCACATAGTGGCTCACAACCATCTGTAATGGAATCTGATGCCCTCTTCTGGTGTGTCTGAAGACAGCTACAGTGTACTTATATATAATAAATGAATAAATAAATCTTTAAAAAAAAAAAGATAGACAGGGCTTTAGTACACACCTTTAATCTCAAACAATGAAGGTCAAATTAGTGTGTAGAAGCAAGCAGAGATGTTTGAAAGTGGTGTCTAATTGAGTTGCAGAGCAGAGAAAGACTTGTCAGAATAGGATAAATCCAACTCTTACAAGAAGAAAGGAAAGGGAAGCTACTTAAGAGTGCAGTGCAGAGAGGAGGCAGGCTGTTTTACCAGGAGTTTTACAAAGACAGGCTGAACAAGCCAGACACAGGTAAAGACAAAATATGCAGAGAATGAGAAGGGGCCAGAAGATAGAACAGATTGCTAGAGTTTGAGGTCAAGCCGAGGTCAGAGGTCAAGAGAGAGACGGGCCAGATTGGATCAGTCAGCTTGGAGAGGAGTTGGAGGCAGAATAGCTAAGCTCACCAGCCAGCCAGAAGTCAGAAAGAACAAGAAAGGTGAGCTGTAAGTCTTGTGGGTGCATTCACCTACACACATAAAAGTAAATAAAAATTTATCTTGAAAATCCTTTTGCTAGAGACCTAACTACCTTTCACTGCACTTGGCTTCCTCCCGCTTGCCTGTACTACTTGCTTAAAACTTAAAACTTAAAAATTCCAAACTACCTAACAGCCTAACTGTATTCCCCAAATTATACTCTTAAGCACTTGTCAGTGCTCGCTTTTCCAACTCATTCTTCACTTCCTAGGCTGCTTTAAAAATGCACATCTGGAAAAATAATAAACATCTGTCCCACCTTAAGCCTTCATGATAAAGTCTGAAAGCGCGCTCTCTCTTTTTTTATTAGCAGACCTTCTAAGGTCTGACCTACTGTTACTTTTGTGGATTTGTTTTATCCACTCTTTTCCCAGGGCACCCTCTCTTGAGTTTCAGTGCTTGGAAGAATGTGTGGGCCTGGACTTCTCCAGCCCAAGTCACTCCATATGTAATGCGCTCGCTCTTCCCGAATGGAACTGAACTTCCCTTCTTGGCCTTTGCTTTTCCTAATGTCTACCTTCCCTAGGTCCCATGTAAATCTCAGTTGAGTGTGTTAGGGCTGGTTAATTTGTATAAAAATCTACTTTCTCCTTTATGAGGCACATGGCTAGACTATGTTGATCAGCCTTCCTCACCAGTTGAGAACAATGCATAAATAAGGCTATGAGAGATCCAAGCTTCTACCCTGAGATGACCCCCAAGTAATGGTAGAAGCTGGAGGAAGCACGGGTCTGTGAGTGGTGGCCACGCAGCAAGAGAGCAGATTAGTAAGCTGGGATACCACTTTGACATAAAACATTCACAATTAGGCTGTTACATAAAACAAACCAGTTTTCTCCTACTAGATTATTTAGCCAGACAAAAATCTGAGAAGTCTTCACTAGGGCTAATTGATAGTAGGTGAGGTTCCTGAAAGACTCCCACAGCTCAGACTACTTTCTATAGTCCTGTTTGTTTAACTTAGTCCCTTAACCAGCATATATCGAGGACCTGGTTGCCTGTCTACTAGGAACTATTCTAGACACAAGAGACACAGCGATATTTGAGATATGCAACTAGTGATAAGGTATGAAGAAAACACAATATAATCTATAGTAGAGATGGTGGTCAAGGAAATACTCATATGGTGTTGGCATTTAAACCAAGATCTAAATGATAGCCAAGGACAGTTAGTACACAGAACACAAGAATGGAAAAAGCAGATGCAGAACCCAAAGAGGCAAGCAGGGGTAGTTTCCAGAACTTGTGGGCCTCTCTTCAGACTTAGTTATTTAAAAGCTGACTTCTGGAGATGGATGTGGAAGTCAGTCAGCTCCATGGCTCACTTGTTCCTCCTGCAGATGCCCCAGGCTCAGTTCCCAGGACTCACGTGGTGGCTCACAACCATCTGTAACTCCAGTTGTGGGGAACCTGTCACTCTTTTCTGATCTCCTCAGGTACCAGGTATACACACGGTACATATTCACATGCAAGCAAAACACTGAGATACAAATAAAACTAAGAAAGAAAACATTTTAAAAGTGACTTCCAGTCCAGTGAGATAGCTGAGCAGATTAATCCCCAGAACCACAGTAGAAGAGAGCTGTCCGCTGACATGGGTGTGTGTGTATGTGTGTGTGCATGCATGTGTGTATGTGTGTTTATGTGTGTGTATGTGTGTATGTGTATGTGTGTGTATGCGTGTGCGTGCATGTATAAAATAATCTAAAATGCAAAATCCAGCTTCTTTCTCAAGGTTAAATTCTGTAAGTATAATCTTCAATAGCAGGGCAGTGAGATATTATAGTTATTTTTCTCTTTTTCTTTTCTGCAGCACTAGTTCCCATCATAATGGATGCCATACAGTATGTGCCAACTACTTCCTAATATGACTGACTATAAAGAGATCACTCTACTGCTCCATACATAAATGTAAGGGAATCTCAGTCTATAATAAAATATTACTGTTCTTAACATAGTAACACAGAAGCAAAAAACTAGACTTAAACCCTGAAGAGCAGCATTTGTATAACAGGTTTGCCACCCTTGCAGTACCCCCCTCCTTCATGTGGGCCTGCGTGTTACCAGCGAGTTTCCCGACTGGTATTGCAAACTGGGCGTGGAGAGGTGGCATCAGCTGCCAGGAGAGCATCTATAGCTCTGTGTACCTTCAGCCATTTAAAAAGTGCTCTGATGGTTCTGTAAACCGACTAAAGGATGCTTTCCTTCCAGGCAAGGTGGTTTCCCAAGTTTCAATACCTGCTTAGACTGGTTCTGCATAACAAATATATAGCAATAAAAGAAGAGTATTAGGAGAAGGTATTATTTTACTATGTATATAAGATACGGTCAACAATGTTTATAAAGTTTGAAATAAAATGATACCACTAAGAGTTTCCAGCCTAAGAGCAAAATCAAATTAACAAGTAGAGATTGCTATAAAACACAAATAATACCAAGTGAGAGCCCTGTTCAGATCAGCCAGCAAAGATCTAAAGGAAGCATGGCTTAAATGAGGTAACAATGGTTTGGCAGATGGAGGAACACCCAGGATCTTCAAAAAAAAAAAAAATGAGGTGAATTTTGCCAGACTGCAGGGGATATGGAAAATGAGTGACTGTGTAGAGGAAAGAAATGTATTTGACTGGAGAAAAAGTAGAAGAAAAAAAAAACAAAACCATACTGGACTTTTATAGCTACTTTTAAAAGAGTCTTAAATCCCTAATTCTAAAGTGGAAAAAAGGAAAACTCAAAAATACCAAATTAGTTTTACCCAGAGCTAATGAACAAAATGCTGGCTCCTTTCACTAAGTAACAAAGAAAATATAGAACCAGGTGCCTTTAAAGAATCCAAAGGTGTGGGGGGACTGGAGAGATGGCTCAGCGGTTAAGAGCACTGCTCTTCCAGAGGTCCTGAGTTCAATTCCCAGCACCCACATGATGGCTCACAACCATTTGTGATGGGATCTGGCACCCTCTTCTGGTGTGTCTGAAGACAGCTACAATGTTCTCAAATAAGAATCCAAAGGTATGGGGTTGGGGATTTGGCTCAGTGGTAGAGCGCTTGCCTAGGAAGCGCAAGGTCCTGGGTTCGGTCCCCAGCCCCGGAAAAAAAAAAAAAAAGAATCCAAAGGTACCCTCAATATCCACAGTTCCCATAGAAGGCTCAAGTGATATGGCACCCAAAAGAAAACAAGATAAAATGAAATGAAACTATAAAAGGCACTAGAGGACCAGCAAAATGGCTCATTGGATAAAGGCACTTGCTGCTAAACCTAAAAGAATGAGTTTATCCCCTGGACCCACATTAGAGAAAACCAGTTCCTGCAATTTTCCTAAACACACACACACACACACACACACACACACACACACACACACACACACACACACTGTAATACACTACTAAGAAATATATTATGCTGCATATACTAGCTGAATTTCTACAACTAAAAAAAGACAAAATCAAAACCAAAAATAGACCCATACCAGGCACCATGGAGTTTCAGTAAAGCTGAGGGGGGACCACCCCTTCAGCTCAGGAGTGAGGCCAAGCCTGGTCAACAGAGCATTAGCCTGTGTTCTTCACAACAAATAACAAAAAGAAATCAAATTAAGTGTTAGTTCAGGGAAATGATTTGAATAATTTGTGTCCAAAATGGCATGAATTGTAAGAGAAGAAACCGGCTAGGAAGTAGTAGGGGGAAGGCCTGTAACAAAAACACAGATTGTTGTCACAGTCAAAAAAGGACAGTTGACAGACCAGGCTGCTCAGGCTTACAAAATTATTCAAACTGCAAAAGAACCAATTAAAATACAAAAGTAACAAGCTGCACAAGTTCCAAGTGTAAGAAGTTCACAGGCAGGTTTGGCTCACTGATCTCTACCAACAAACCACCAATAGTTCCGTGCTTATAAAAACAAAAACAAAGAAGGAAAGAATTGTTTTCCGGAGAAATGTGAACTCTGACTTTTTTTTTCAGGAGGAAGATCTGGTTTGATTTTAAATCTCATTACCGATCAGCTTGCTCTAAAATCTGTAAAACACAATATCCAGAGATCAGCTGATCAGGAGGCTATCACAAACGACCTGGCAACCAGAGCCAACATTTTTGTCTGCTGCTTTACCGGTTTGGCAGCCTCTAGCTTCAATCTCAAAAACTTTACCAAAATATCCTTCAAGCCAAGAAGAGTATCTCTTTTTTTTTGGGGGGGGGGGGGTCAGGGGGTTGGTTGGTTTGATTTTTTTTTGAGACAGGGTTTCTCTGTGTAGCCCTAGCTGTTCTGGAACTTGCTCTGTAGACCCAGACTGGCCTTGAACTCAGATCCTCCTGCCTCTGCCTCCTAAGTGCTGGGATTAAATGCTTGTGATGACAAGAAAAGTATCTAAAAGCCTCCATCATATTGCAACACAGAATCCTGAGAAAATTACATGCAAAAGACTCAAAATAACAAGCAGATTAAGAATGATTAGGTAAAATGAGTTGTTAGGTTTTTAAATGTTTTGCAGGAAGCTTTAGGCTTTTAAGTAGCCAAAAAAAAAAAAAAAAAAAAAAAAGGCAATGGTTTGCATTCTCTATAATCTTAGGGAAAAAAAAAAACAAAACCTACAGACCATGAATCAAAAATAGCTTTACACAAGCAAGAGCAAAATTGTAGGTTTTGCTGAGGCCATCCGCCACTTAATTTAACCCCACTCCATCTAGAGCAGGAAGCCGCGCTGCTGTTTTCATCAGTTACTAGGAAACAAGATAAAGGGCGGATTGGGGCAACCGAGTCTACACTTGAAACTAGTATGTGGCAGCATTACACTACTGAGAATTCTCAAAGTGTCACTAAAGAGACATCTTATCTACAACTGAGTCACTGGTTATGTAGAAAAAAAGATTTACTTACTGGAGCTTGCCCCCACCCCCCCTTTCCCGCTTCCCGTCCCAGCAGCCATCCCCGAACAGGAAAGAAAACGCGCCCAGCATAAACACACAGGCCATTGCTCACGGTTCGTCACCACAACAAACTGGAGGCTAGACCAACGCTCCAGGAGACCAAGTTTCAGGTCTCGGTTGCCAAACACAAAAGGGGGACTCTGCCCTACAGAACTGTTTATAGTGTGGGTCCTAAGCAAAGACTTTTGGTTGTCTCCATCTTTTCTTTTAATGTTTTGGATTTTGTTGTTCTTGGCTTTTAAAGTAACGACGGGCTGCAAAAGTTTCCCTTTGAAAAAAGACCTCTAGCTTTGCCTTGCAGAGATAAACATATAGGTGGACTTGTCCCCACATAGCCTTACCACCATCACAAATTATATACTCAAAGATTACAGAACACGAACCAAGAGAACAGAAAAGCTTCCATACCAACCCGACCAAAACGATTTTCTCTAGATGCGGTTTCACAGTTCCCAAAGGCACAAATACGCCCGAACTACAGCTACAGGCAGTGGGGTGACATGCACACGCATAAGCTTTACACAGAGAACCTGCCACCGCAGCCTGCGGTTGGGATGGAGACCCGTACGATGGGGAGATGCCAGACGGACCCTGTCACCTGGGGACAACAGCAGGATCGGGAGGGAAAGGCAGGAGGCAGGGGGAGTTGCCCATTTTCCCCGGCACGCAGTCTTGTCCGGCCGCTCGCGGCCAGGCAGCAGGACGGGGCGCCCAGGGCCGCGCAGGGCCTGGCCAGAGAGGCGCCCCGCGCAAGCCGGCTACCCCAGGGAGTCCGCGGCTCTCCCCGTCCCACCTCGGGGGACCGATCCCCGCAGTCCACGGCCCCAGCCCCTCGCCGAGCCAGACTCACCGCCGGTGTGTGTAGTTCTCAGCCTCGAGTCGGGGCCGCCGCGAGGAGGCGGCGGAGGAGAGGCGATCCGGGGCCCCGCCGCCGGGTCATCATACCCCCCGCACGAGCCGGCCCGGGCCCCGGCCCCCGCCCCCCGGAGCCGTCCCCGCGCCCGTCCTGCGGCCGGAGTCTCGCCAGCCTCCCGCCTGCCCTGCCACCCGGCCCCTTCCCGCTGCCGCCTCAGCGCCGAGCGCTCCCGCCTCGGCCTCCCCTGCGGTCCGGGGCCACGGCCCGGCCCTTCGCTCCGCAGCCGCCGTTGTCACCAGACCCGACAAGTGGAACCCCGAGCAACTGCCTTCATCCCGACGGCCCCGCCTCGCCGGAACCATTCAGCCACCTAGCGCCATGACACCTACTGAGGCGGAAGTGCGGAGGAGCGGGAGGGCTGTGATCACTGCATCTTGCGGCCGGCCGCGGGTGTGGGTGGGCCTCCGTTGGGAGCCAGCGTGGACAGTGTGTGGGGACCGGTTTCCCAGTCCTCTCCGCACAGCAGCCTCCGAGGTGGTTTAACTGGCGTTTGGTGGCGGTCGGGTTTCTCGCAGTTAGATGTCATCTCAGCTAGTGTGACATCACCCCAAACCAGTGTGATCCCCCCCCAACACCCCAATCACATCCCAGCGATTGGGCAGCGCAGGGAGACATTGACTGGAGATGACCCTGAGGGTGAAGAATTATCTCGGTTTATACTCCAACTGTTTGCTGCGATGTCGATTTCATGGCAACATAAGAAATTTAGATGCTTCCGTATGCTCAAGCGCTCCCGTCGTGGAATCTGTTAGAAAATAAAATAACTTAACTGAACTCAGCTACTCGATGCATGCAGTAAACAAAAATTTTCCTACCTCCACAGAGGGTAGAAAGGCGGTGGATTCCGGAAAGGGCTCTGGGCATAATGTTCTAAGAAAACTGACACAGAAAACTAGGTTATCTTAGTAGACAGTTGCCAACTCAGCCTCAAGAGATTCTGTGGGGCTTGATATGCCTTCCGCTGTGTAAAATGTTGGTTCTTAAAATGAGGACCAGTTTTAGAGAGTAAGGTGTGGTGGTATAGCCCTTTAATCCCAGAATTCCGGAGGCAGAATTCTTGTGAGTTCAAGGCCAGCTTGGTCTACACAGTGAGGGCCTGGCTTAAAGAAAAAGGAGGAGATGGAGAATGAAAGAATTCATGTGTCCCATCTTACAGGTACTAAAGTCAGGAGCAGTCTGAACCCCAAAAATGACTCTCTACCACCATGGATTTTTTTTTTTTTTTTTTTTTTTTTTTTTTTTTTTTTTTTTTACCTGTGTCCTGTGAACAGGAATCAGATAGATCTAGAACAGGCCTTTCTACCGGTTATATTGTTTAGACCTCACTCATACCTCCTTGATTTCTTTGGATCTTCACCTAACAAAATGTTTTCTAGACTATCCTATAATACCTTTTAAGGAAAGTCGTTTGAGTTTCTCCTCTTACCATTGGGAATGGGGAAGTTCATTTCCCTGGAGAGCCAAGATTAACAAAATGTTCAATCCCACAGGACAGATTCGTTTGCATATTTTCACAGAAACTTCCTTCTTGACTGTTTAGAGAACATAAAGTCCCCATGTTGGGCTGGCCCTAGAAATATTAAGACACTGAATGAGCATGCCTGCTTGGTTGGCCAGAAACCCAAGGCCTCATTTTGAACAGATCCTGCTTAACAAGCAAGCTTTAGTTGTGAATTACTCATTTTTCTCTATCTCACCAGAACTCTACGACTGGCTTTTAATTTACTCTAAGGTTAAGTCCCTTTTGTGTTTAAAAAATCTCAGATTTTACATGCCATGAGCCTTTCCTGACTGACTCCTGCATTCTCATTGGCACTGTCACCTGTCTGTTTATTTGAACCTTTCTTTTCTTCACCTAATTTCTCTCTATTTTCCTTGTTCTTAACTCAGTTTTTCAATCTGTCTCAGTCTTCGGGGAACTTTCTTTTTTCTTTTTCTTTCTTTCTTTTTTTTTTTTTTTTTTTTTCGGAGCTGGAGACCAAACCCAGGGTCTTGCGCTTAGGCAAGCGCTCGACCACTGAGCTAAATCCCCAACCCCTTTGGGAAACTTTTGAAATTCTAGTATTTTTCCTCACTAATGCCACTCACTCATTCATCCAACAACCTGCTTTATGCCAGATACCCTGGATACCAGTTCAGATCAAAGATGAGTAAGATACGGTCTTTTCCCTCCTAGAGGGAAAAGTGAAGAAAAATGACACACAGATATACATGACTTGAATAATAGAGTCAGAGAAGACCATCAGAGAAGAAAATATCTAAGCATGTTTCAGTCAACAAAGCTTCAAAGTTTAGTGTAGCTACGGTCTGTTTTCCATCCAACAAATTATACAATATCTCCCGTGTGAGGGAGATTGCTGGAAATTAAAGAGGAAACAGCACAGCCTGTACACTAAAGGGACTAACTGGATATGGAACTGGTAAGGCAAGTAGACTCGGATTTTGAAAAGTGGAGGCTTGATCAGAGGAGCAGTATGTGGTGTGAGGTGGAGTGGGGGAAAGACTGCAGAAAGGAGTAGAACAAGTGTTTCTTCCCAGACAGGAATGGAGCAGCTGGAGGAGTGGGGCTAAAGTGGAGTAAAACCTGTAGTCAGTGCTTCAGGTACAAAGTTACTTCCAGTCAGACCTGGTGGCACAGGCCTGTAATCTCAGCACTTAGGAGGTAGCTTTAGGAAGATCTGGAGTTCAAGCTACTTGAGACCTAATCTCAAAAACTAACACTCTTTTGTTTTGTGTTGTTTTTTAAAAGTCACTTCCCAGGAAGCAGAGACAAGATAATCTCTGTGGATTTGAGCTAAGCCTGGTCTACACAGAAAGTTCAAAGTCAGCTAGAGCTCAAGGTGAGATCCAGTCTCAAAAGAGCACTCAGAGAACTTTGACTTCTATTCTGAGTGATACCTTTAGAGCATTTCAGCAGAGAACCAGTGTGATCTGAAGTAAGCCGAGCCTGATGCAGGGACTGGACCGTGTGTTTGGGGAGCAGACAGGAGCAAGGGTGGAAGCAGGGTGAGCGCTTAGGAGAGGACTGCTGTGGCTTAGTGAAGACACAAGGTTTCTTGGACAAGGGTGGTAGCGGTGAACTGGTAAGAGCAGGAAGATTTAAGATTGCCTCCAAGTAGAGCTCACAGAATTTTCTGGCTGTGTGGGTAGGAAAGGAAATGGAAGAGAAAGGACTAAATTCTTGCCTGATGGCTGGCACGCACCTTTAATGTTGGCACCCAGGATGAAAAGGTGGGTGATCTCTGTTGAGCTGAAGGCAAGCCTGATTTACATAACATGTTTGAGGCTACCGGATTATACAGAGAGACTCATTGAAAATAATATGAAAACAGCACAGCAACAATTCAATGAATTCTAGGGTAGAAAGATGGCAATCTATGGTTAAGAGCACTTGCTTTTGCAGAGGACACAGAATCAGTTCCCAGAACCACATGGGAACTCACAATCATCTGTAACTCCAGTTTCAGGGGCTCTAATGCCCTCTACTGCTCCCCATCTGGCACCAAGCATAAATACATGCTGCAAAAAAACACATTTTTTAAAAATTTATACTATTTTACGTATTTATTTACTTTTTTTTTTTTGGAAAGATTTGTACTCCAGACTGGCTTAGAATTCACAGAGATCCTCATGTCTCTGTTTCCTGAAGACAGGGATTAAAGGCATACACCACCTTGCCTGGACTAAAAACAATAAACAAACAAACAAAGTGAAAGAATGAGAAATGGACTCCATTAGAGAAGCATAATGGGACTGGTCAGCAGTGTGGAAGGCCATTTTAATGTGTGATTATGACATTAACTGGCCTTGATAGCACAAGCCTGGAATCCCAGACTCAGGGTCTAAGGAAGGAGGATCATGAGTTTGAGACAAGCCTAAACTGCCTGATGAGATTCTGTATCAAGGCAGACACAGAAAGCTGGAGAGATGGCTCAGCAGAGGACTGGGTTTGATTTCAAGAATTCACATGGTGGCTCACAACATGAGACTCCAGTTCCAGGAGTTCCAAAGCTACCTTCTGGTCTCTGAGGGCACCAGCACATATGTTGGGGCACAGGCATATATATGTTAAGGCAAAATACCCACACATATAAATATAACAAATTTTAAAAATTAAGAAAAGACTAAAGAAAGGAAGGAAAGTGAGAGACAGGAAGGAGGGAGGAAGAAAAAAAAAGGTAGGAGGGAAAGAAGGAAGGAAGGAGAGGAGAAAGAAAGGCTTTTTTGAGGCTAGCTATGGTGGTACCCAGTTGTAACCTAAGCACTCAGTTGTCTGAGGCAGAAAGATAGCAAGTTCAGAGACACATGGCAAGATTTGTTGTGTGTCCCTGTATACATACATTTGTTTAATATCAGGTATTTTCCTCAATTTCTTGCCATCTTATTTTTGAGACAGGATTTTTCACTGAACTTGGAACTAGACTGGATGGCCAGCAAGTCTTGAGATCTGTCTGTCTCCACCTTCCTGGTACTGGGATTACAAGCACATGTTACCACATTCTATCATGCTTGGGCACTGGAGTTCTAAACTCAGGGTTCATGTCTAGGACTTCACTGACCGAGCCATTTCCCAAGACCTTGTTTTAAAATAAAAATAGCTTGGATAAGTTATTTCTCCAAAAAGATCCGGGTACTCCAGTGAAGGCAGAGTAGATGGTATGATTTGTCCAGATGTAGTGTCTTTTTCAAGGGAAGGGTATTTTTATAAGAGGAACCAAGGGAATGGCGTAATCCTGATATATCATGGGATACAGTCAAGTAAAGACAGGAATTGAGGCTTTCAGTAGAGTTATGAGAGTAAAACATTGACCATGCAGGTACTTGAGCAGATCAACTGGGAGAAAAAAAAGGTTTCAAGTTGAAGTTCCAGGTATAGACCAATTCCTGTTAATGACAGGGTGGTGAAGAGAGATAAGAGCTTTAGAGAAGAAGTCAAGGAACCTGAGCATTCACAGCACTAGCGTCATCCAGAATGATGAGCGCTATGAAGAAAAAAGGTCTGAGTCAGTGAGTCAGGTCATAATAAGCAAGGAGAGGCAAGGATGGTCATCTAGCCAGAAGGCAGCCACTCGAAGAAGATATATAAAGGTGGAAGTCAGGAAGCAGCAAGGGACGCTCTGGGGAGAGAAAAGTGGTTCCTACATTTTGTGAGAGACAGGTAAGGGTAAGATTGGCCTTCATGTAGGTCAGGCTGGCCTCAAACCTAGGATGTGGCTGAGGATGACCTTGAATTCTTGATCCCATTGCTTCTGCCTCTCAAGTGCTGGAATCAAAGAATGTTCTACCACATCTGGCAAAATGGCGTGTCTTTGAAAGGCTGGACTGAAAGCAGTGTGCTCAGAGAGAGTCCTGCAATTTAGGTACAGGAGGTAAATGAGATTATAAGATACTGAAGACACAGAAAAATCCACTTCTCAGAGTAAGACCTGAGAGTCTGGTGAAAGAAGGGATAGGTGAGGATAAGACCTTAAAGACTTGGGTTTCTGGGTGGCTGTTTATAAGTTGGGCTGGAAAGTACAGAAGTATTTAATTCTGCCATACTTTGGATGAGAGTGGGCAACCATACTTATTTCTATTTTTCAAGGATATTGCTTGAGTGTCATGGCTTGGTATTCTTGATTTCCTCCTAAGGCTTCATGTGTTGCAAGAGCTTGAGTCATAAGGCTTGGAATAAGCTCTGAGGAACACAGAAAGAGGGACCAAGGACATATGGAAATTAAAAGCAGCTTTGATGGTGCCACAAGCTAAAGTCTGTGGTGATACTAGTTGTGTAGCTTCGGTGAGTGGTGGCACCATCCTCATGTAGGAGTTAGAAAAAGAAAACCAGAACTGATTCAAAGCTAATAATTTACAAAGATGATAAAGACCCTATAATAAAATTCTAAAGGCCTTAGAGCCATATTAAGCATCCCTGTTCTAAAATGTTCATCCCGGCCTGCTCTGCTCTGGGTTACTCTAGACTTGGGGTCTCTCTCCGACCTACCATTGTTCTGTTTGCTCCTGGCTTTGTCTGAGGATTTTCCAGTTAAACTTACTCACCATATTAACACTGAAATCGTTCCAATCCTTTTCTACTTGGACAAATGAATCCTTGACTGCTTTAGGTAACAGCCCCACTGGTTATAATGACTAACCTAAATGCAGTCAGATATGTTCTATTATTGAAAGAGATTCAATAAACTGTCCAGAAAAGGAAACAAGGTCAAGATTTGGTGAAACTCTTGTGATCTAGTGGACCATGGATATGTTTAGAGACAAGAAAGCAGGGGCTAGACATGGCTCAGCTGTTATGAGCATTTGCCTCCCTTCCAGGAGACTCCAGTCCATCTCCAGAGCCTTTGTTCTGCAACTCACAACTCCCTGTAACCCCAGTTCTAGAGAGGTCAATGCCTCTGGCCTCTGTAAGTACTCATGTGTCCACATACTGAAAAATAAACATAATTTAAAATAATAAAGAAAACACAGTCAAACACAAATGAGAGTGAAGTTAGAGGGGGATTACTAGTAATAGTGTGGTCGAGAGGCAACTAAACCATTCTGAGAACCCCTCATAGGCAGTGTAGACTCTGATGACAAGGATAACTAAGAGAAGCACAATCAGTGCAGGTGGGATGCCCTAGGGAAGAGAGAGAGAAAGCACCAGGAACTCCTGACAAAGAAGTTTCTGTGGGGTTCTTTGGGAGACGAGCAATGAACAGACAACTCAGTGGTAGCAGCAAAAAACATGCATGTGGATTCTCACACAGAACTACAAGAGCCATGTGTGGTGGTGCACACCTTTAGTCCCAGTGCTATGGAGGCTGATTGAGGCAGGTGGATCTCAGAGGCCACCCTTGTGTCCCAGGACAGTCAGGGCTATAGAGAGAAACACTGACTTGAAAAAAACCAACCAACTAAACAAACAAAAACCCAAAAAACCAACCAACCAACCAACCAACAAACCTATAAACCTCATCAAGAGTGCAAAAAGTAGGGCTAGAGGGTTGGCTCAAAGGTTAAAAGCACTTGCATTTCTCACAAAGGACCCAGATTCAATTCCCAGCACCCACAGGGAGGTTCACCTCTTCTTCAGTGTAATGGTTTGTATATACTTGGCCCAGAGAGTGGCACTATTAGAAGGTGTGCCCATGTTGGAGTGGGTGTGTCACTGTGGTAATGGGCTTAAGACCTTCACCACCCTAGCTGCCTGGAAGTCAGTCAGTCTTCCACTAGCAGTCTTCAGATGAAGATGTAGAACTCTCAGCTCTGCCTGCACCATCGTCTGCTTAGATGTTGCCATGCTCCTGCCTTGATGATAATGGACTGAACCTCTGAACCTGTAAGCCAGCCCCAATTAAATGTTGTCCTTTATAAGACTTGCCATGGTCGGGGTTGGGGATTTAGCTCAGTGGTAGAGCACTTGCCTAGGAAGCGCAAGGCCCTGGGTTCGGTCCCCAGCTCCGAAAAAAAGAACCAAAAAAAAAAAAAAAAAAAAAAAAAAAAAGACTTGCCATGGTCATGGTGTCTCTTCACAGCAGTAAAACCCTAAGACAGAAATTAGAACCAGGGATTCAGGTATTGCTGTGATAGGCCTGACCTTGGTTTTGTTTGGAAGATTTTGGATTTGGGGACTTTGGATTTGGAAAGCCATGGAATGTTTTAAGTGGGGATTAATGAGCTATCCTAGTAGGAATATGGAAGGCTTCGTTGCTGTGAGTGATTTGAACTGGGCAGACCCAGCCCAAGAGATTTCAGTGGAGAAAAACTTTAGCATGTAGCCTAGAGACTGCTTTTGTGGTATTTTGGTTAAGAATGTGACTACTTTTTGTCCTTGTCTGAAGAGTCTGCCTGAGGAGACTCAGATTAATTGCATTGACAAAGGAAATCTCAGAAATGCCCATCATAGATTTTGTTATGTGGTTGAGTCTCATGAAGAGCATTTTAAACAAGCAGAGCAAGCAGAGAAAGGAAAGATAAAATGTGGTTTGAGAATTAAAGGGGCACCAGGAAGTGAAATGGAGCTGAATCCTGTGTCAAGGAGATAGCAGATTGAGGGATTTAGCTTCCCAGCTAAATTTAGATCCAGGCATGGTGGAACATGACTTTAATCCCAGCATTACAGGAGACAGAGCCATGCAGATCTCTGAATTCAACCTACAGATCAAAATCCAGGACAGCTGAGTTTAGACAGTGAAGGAGTTAGAAAATAGGAAGCTAGTGATAATGTAATAGAACAAGGGGGCTGTGTTCCAGTCCCAGAGAGTAGCAGAACACAGAAGCTTCCACCATGTGGTTCTGGCTTTAGAGTGAAAAAAGCTACTACCGGGACAATTGATGCTGGTTAGCTGGAGCTTAGAAATTAGTGGTCATTAAGAAGAGACCAGCATCACTGAGGTGAAATCCTCTGGGAAGTGTTTTCTGAAAGCACAAAAAGCTGTGTTCCAGAGAGAGCCAAGGTTGTAATTCGTGCTGCAGCTGTACTTGGTAAGGTGTAAGAGTTACCCAGGTGGTACTGGTTTTGAAGGCATGAAGGGGTCATGAAGAGCAGCTGAGGCTTGGCACTGTGAGAGGCCATGGAAGGCCATTGGTGAAGGTGCAGCCTTAGTTGCAGTTGACTGCCTAGGATTAAAGGGGTCATGCAAAGAATTTGAGGCTTGGAACCAAGAAGAGAGCCTATGAGAGGCTATTGGTGAAGCCTAGTTGCAACAGAAGACCCTAGTGTATTGAAGATGCCAGTGCGATGGAATGATCACCCAGAACAGCAGCAGCAGTGGAGTGGATCAACCTGAGCTTAGAGTGCTACAAAGGGCAGAGCTAGAGAAGTGACATCAGTCCTTTGGAGAAGCCCAGATTATGTGTGGATTCCAGACATTGAAACAAGAAGCTGTAACACTGAAGTTGCCTTGGAGATTCCAAGATGTTTGAGATGCCAGAGCCCTGGGCTATCTGCTGAGGAAAGCTGCTAACAGTGAGTGGACCCACCCCAGGAGAAAGAAGTTTGTTGCAGTCAACAAAGATAAAAAAGGAACTGGAGATCTGAAGGCCACTTTGACATCAGCCATGGAGATGCAGAGTTTGGAGTTTGCTGGTTTCCTGTCTTGCCCTGGGGATTACAGTTAAGTGATTGGATGAATCTCAGAAGAGACTTTGAACTTTGAATTTTTAACATTGTGGAGACTGCTATAGACAATGAGGACTTTTAAAGTTGGACTAAATGTATTTTGCATTATGCTATGTTTAGGTATGACCCCCATAGACTCATATGTTTGGACAAGCCTATGGGAACCAGGGAGGAGAATGTAATGTTGTATATACTCGGCCCCAGGTGTGCCCCTGTTGGAGTGGGTGTGTCACTGTGGTAATGGGCTTAAGACCTTCACCACCCTAGCCGCCTGGAAGTCAGTCAGTCTTCCACTAGCAGTCTTCAGATGAAGATGTAGAACTCTCAGCTCTGCCTGCACCATTGCCTGCCTAGATGTTGCCATGTTCCTGCCTTGATGATAATGGACTGAGCCCCTAAGCCTGTAAGCCAGTCCCAATTAAATGCTGTCCTTGCCATGACTTGCCATGGTCATGGGGTCTCTTCACAGCAGTAAAACCCTAACCAAGACACTCAGGTACTAGGCACACATGTGATGAATGGACATACATGCAGGCAAAACACTCATACACAGAATAATAATATAAACTTAAAAAATGCAGAACTATCTCCCTGGGAGCTGCCTTTGGAGAACCCAAGTCAGAACCACTTTTCTAAAAAACAAGAGAGCAACAAGCCAACTGGCATGTATCCTATTTCCTACCATGAAGGGCAGTCTAGGTCAGTAGTGAGAGATGGTCCTTCAAAGCCTACCAGGAAGATTTCTTTTCTCCCTGTAAAGGAAGTTGAGCCTGTGGAAAAATACAAGTTCTCCCACTGATCATGAAGCAAGACACTAACGAATCTGTAGGGAATTGTTTTGTGGTGCACCCCCCCCTCCCCCGCTGCCCCAGGCACCTTCCAGTCTAATTGTAGGATTGTCATGTATCTGGGGGTGGGGAGGATGGGTCATTCTTAGACTCTAAAAATAAGAAAATTTTAATTGGTGACTTACAGATAGATGGGACACAGTGTTGTTAAATGTGAGAGTTCTGAGAAATCAAAGCAATTGCCTGTTTCTATTATGTCAGACCTTTTTATTTTAGTAAAATGGTACCGTATTTTCTCATCATTAAAGCATAAAAATAATACCCCAAACTAATTCCTCAAAGCCGTTCCTTCTGCTCCCACCTGCATTCGTATGGATGCGTTTCCAAGGAACATGTATGACACAGCATGTACTAAAAATGGGTAGGCCCCTTTGCTGCTAGAAGATAACAGTATGGTGGCCCTGATGCTAGGACCTCCTTTATCTCTTCCAGGCACCTGTGGCTCAAGCAGAAGTGAGAGACCTAAAGAAGCTTTAGAGAAGTGTAAGCAGGAAACATTACTTATTCCCAAACATGTCGACAAAACAAATGGACTTGTGTGTTAACGTGTCTGTCATCTTAGTGATTTTGTCTGAACTTGCTACCTTCTGCAGAAATAATGGAAATTTTTCTGGATGGTTTTGTCACGATTTGCATCAAGAATGGAAAACAGTAATTCTTTAATTCCAATAATAATTTACTCTAAGGATATAAATTAAAATGCAACATAGATGCATAAATATGTTCATAGTAGGTTGGAACTGTGGCTCACTGGCAGGGGATCTGCCTGTCATGCTCAGTGCTCTGGAGTTTAATCCCCAGTACGGTCAGAAGATCATTGTAATACGAGTAATCAAGAATAGTTTAAAGGGGGGGCTGGGGATTTAGCTCAGTGGTAGAGCGCTTACCTAGGAAGCGCAAGGCCCTGGGTTCGGTCCCCAGCTCCGGAAAAAAAAGAACCAAAAAAAAAAAAAAAAAAAAAAAAAAAGAATAGTTTAAAGGGGCTGGAGATGGCTCAGCAGTTAAAAACATTTGTTGCTCTTGGAGAGGATCCCCACGTTGTTTCCAGTACACATATGGCAGTTCATAGCCATCCATAACACCAATTCCAGGGGATTCAACACTCTATGTTGATTTCCAGGGGCATCAGTCATGCATGTACAGCACATAACATACACAGAGGGAAAACCATTTAAGTAAACCTAAAAAAGACTTTAAAAAATAAACACTACATGAATGTTGAATAATATGAGAATGATTTATTAACATGTAGTTACATCCTATTAACAAAGCATTTTTTATAATGGCACTTTGAGTTCCAATTAAGGAATTAAGGAATCATATACAGTGTTATCTTATGGCCCCCCTTTTAGTATTGTTCATAGGCAAGCATGGCAACCAGCTGGAGGACAGCTTTATTGACTCAGTTCTCCTTCACTTTTATGTGGGTTCTGGGGATTGAATCTAGTTCACCAGTTTGTGTGACAAGTGCTTTTACCCACTGAGCCATCTCCCTGGCCCCCTTCAAAACATTATTTAAAAATTTTTATTTATGTGTATTGTGTGAGACCATACAAGTTTTTGTGCAGTTATTCACAGAGGTCAGAAGGTGAAAGACCCCTGGAACTTGAGTTATGGTCAACCCAATGAAGGTGCTGGGAACCAAAGTCAGGTCTTCAAGAGCAGCACATTAAGAGCTCTTAACCACTTGGCCATCTGTTCTGCACCCTTTGTGTGTGTGCACATGTGTGAAATATCCTACTTCTGAAAATGTACAGATTTTACACATATCCTCAGAAAGACTAGAAAAATGCTCATCAACTAGTCTACGTGGAAAACATTTAACTTTGTGTTTTCATAGAAAATTGTTTTGAAGATTGCCTCTTTTTTTTGGCACTCAGGATAGAATCCAGAATTTCAGTTTGCTAAGCACCCATCCTACCAGAGCTAGACTTTTAGCTACGAAAACCAATATTTGAAATACTGTCATGTGCCAGGCAATGAGCTAGGGAATTTTACCAATAGTCTGCATAGCAATCATGGGAGGTAGATATCTCAGCCCCCACATTGCAGCTGAGTAAGGCTCATCTATTCAAACAATTTGCCATGTGCCCTGGATTCCAGCCAATGTCTAGGTTTCCTGTTGAACCACATGCCTCACCTGCTGCAGTTCCTATGAAGCCCTTAGAGGTTTATAGGAAGGTCACTGACAAAAACAGAACTGAGTACAGTGTGTCCGAGAGCAAAGTCTTATTTTGCTCAATAAACTCCACTTCTCCCTCCCAAAGTAGCAGAGCTCCTCCCTCCTTCCCAAGGGTGAGGCGACTTTCTTTATTGTTACTGCTCATGGTTCCAGGCCTAAGCTGCTCCTTGCCTGCACCCTCCCAGAGCACATTTCCTCATGGCTCTGCTATCAGCTGTCTTGCTTATTGGTTTGGCATTTTGTCAGGTTATGAGCAGGGCAGGGTAGAACTGCATACTCTGACCCGTTCCAGCCAGCTGGCTCCTTGGTCTCTCTCCCCTGGATACTAAAACAAACAAGCTCTGTGCTCTGGCTCCCTAATTCAAACTTGTGGGGGTGGGGGGAAAATCCCAGCTATGTGAACCATCAGAGGATATCTGGCAGCACATTTGATCTTCTGTAGCTTTAACAAAGCAGTGTCTGCAAGCATCCAGTAGCACTGACATGTTCTAAACCTTAATGTTCAGCTTGTCCCATGCGCCACCATGGTGCGTGGTGTCTAACCTCCAAACGGCTATGTTCCAGATGGAGGTCTCATGACAGTTACTAAACCCCTTCACGCAGGAGGAAGGTGTTATTTTCCTAACACTGTTTCAATGCCTTTTCATGGTTTCCTGTTCACTCCAAGAGGCAGAGACAGGAAGTTACTTGGGTAGGGTCATGTCACAGCGAGTCAGTGACAGTCAGGGTTAGAACATGCTGCTCTGCACCCCCACTTTATCCTCCAGCACTATAAATTACAGTCTGAAAATAAATAATGTAGACTTTTATCTGGAAAAAGGGTGATGGGAACTTGGGGACTGGGATATAACAAAGGAAATGACAACGGGACAAGCCTGATTCTTTTTGATTCAGACTCTAACAAAACAAAAAAACAAACAAACTTGATGCTGATAAAGGGTTGAGAAAAACTGGGTTAAACCAAGTGGAACAAATTAAATTGCTATGGAACTTCTAAGAACTTTCAATGTGCTTATGAACACTGAATAGTTTATATAATGAAAACTGTTTCTTAAATATAATAAAATTAAGCAATAAATGTACTATAAAACTAAGGGTTTCTTAGGCACCAGGACTTCATAAAAAGCTTTAGAAGAGCCACTCAGAGTGAGCCACAGGATTCTGTAAAGGAAGACACCAAGCCAACTCTTGCCACTAGACATCATCCACTGTGTTCATAACTGCAGGATTGTTACACTGCACTCTCTGGTGTTTTTCCACTTGCTGGTCAAAGTTCCTGGAGGAGAACCCTGCTTGGAGGAAATCCACTGGAGTAAGAAGGTATTTTAATGCCAGGCCCCCGGACTCAGGAGTTAGATGAGTGGTTCTGCTAATGTGAGTTGGGGGAGAACCACAGCTCATGCCATTGCTTTGCTTCCCTCTCGTTGGTGAGCCACTGCCTCCCCCTGACCACAATGGGGACCCTAAGCCAATTTCCTCCCTGGTTTCTGGAAAGGGAAACTCATCTACAGGCTGTAACTGCACTGAAAGTTCCAATGGGGCAGTCAACACAGTCGCCATCTTGTTGGAGTCACAGAAAAGAACTGGCTCATCACCTTCTTTTCTGCAGAAATCTGGGAACAACTGCTTCCTGGCCTGCAGAGGATGGGGGCAAAGCCTCGAAAGGCACCCAGCCCAGGGGGAGAGGCTTTCTTTTTTGTGTTTCTTTGAGTCTCTGTCAACTTTAACCTGATCAGCTTTCTCCTCAGGGGATTCAAACACAACACCCTGGGTTCTTGGCCTCTTTAGCCTCCTTTCTAACTGCCAAAACACATTTGTTTTCCTCGAGGAGGAACTCATGTATTGTTGCACAGAGTGTGGAATCAGAGGCATAGAGAGTCTAGGACTCAAGCTATCCTGAAAAAACTCTCCACAAGGCTGTTCACGGACTATGGGCACCACCTGGCAAGGCCTCAGAGCTGCAACAAATGCTCGAAGCTCAGAGTAGGATGAATGGTCAGAGTAAGGGATGCTGTAGATGCTGGGGTGAGGGCTTCGTATTTTCCGGCTTGTGGGGAAAATAGCAATGGTGGGGTGGGTCTGGTTCCACTGAAGCATGGCCGAATGGCAGATTTCCATGTGGTCCACAGCGTGGATTCGCCCAGCTTCTTCCTCCACTGTGAACACGTCTGCCAGGCCCAGCAGCTGTACCAACTCCAGGCGTTGAGGACTCAATACCACCCAGGTCTGAAACTCAAGGGCTAGCTGCTCCAGCAGTGATTCTTTTCCTAGACTATAGAGGCCTAAATTTTGTTCAGAGGGTTGAGAGAAGAGAAAGAAGAGAATGAAGCTATTAAAGACTCTTGATCAACCAAATGTTTAGCAAAAATACATAAAATCTATGTGGCAATCCAAGAAGTTTATCGATGCATTTAAGATATACAGCAGAAGCCTGTATGGCACCCAGGAATCCACCTAATTTTTTCAGTTCATCAAGAGAAAGCATGTACTAAGCACCAGGCACTGTGGAAACAGATTAAGGCTTCAGCTCTCCAGGGTCCCATCCAACTGCAGACTCAGAAACAAGGCAGTGCAGGGTAACTTCACACACAGGCACACTGTCATAAAAGGCACAGAAGAACAGCTGCAGGTGAGGAAATTAGGAAAAACTTCTGTACAATGGCAGATGACAACTGAGCCGCGTCCACTTTTGTGGATGGTGAGGAAAAGCTTACGTACTCCTTTGGGGTAAAGAACACCACACTTCCATCTGGTTGAAGATGTACAATCTAGAGGCTATTTATTTATCTATATCTACTAAGCCATGAAGTCCTGGGTCAGCTCAGGCTTTCCGTGGGCTCCCACAGGGTGCTTCTCTGGGCAGCACAGGTGGGTAGCTGACTGAAGCCAGCTCCTTTCCGCTCTGGCTTTTATTTTTCTGATCATTTTCCTTCACCTGTTCTGTATGTTGTCTCACTCCATACAGTGCTTTATGTGCTCAATATGTATCAATTCTCTTAGCAAGAATCTTATCTTTACCTTGGTGTTTACAACAATGCCAGCAGCATGCTGGGTAACACGACAGACTCTTTAGTTCTGCCATTGTAACACTTCTCCCTGCCTGAACATTCAAGTATAGACATGCCAAAGGAAATACTCCATGCTTTCCAACAGGCTTAGAGAGGCTCATACATCAGGTATGTTTCCTCGCTCCCTTTGTGCTTGTCATTTTTGCATATTAATAGAAGATGATTCTGGCTGAAAGGAAGCCAAGCTATTTCTTATAGGATGGATCAGTGTTAATCAGCAGAAACAGGGTACAGTGGAAAGCACTGTAAGAGGACCCGCCTGAGTGTCACTAAAGTAAAGATAAATAGTGAGATATATCACTAGAGGGGCAAGCCAAGATCTTTTGTTAGTGGACCTTTCAAATACTGAAAATTCTGTAGATGAAGTGGAGGTTGATGAACAGAATGAGGTAGGAAAGTGATAAATTTTAATCATCAGAATACTATGACTTTATAAAAAAATAATACAGTTGGATTGTCAAAGGCCTGGATGGGAAGTCAGAAGTAGAGGTTCCACCGAAAGGTACTCACATAGAAAGAAATGCAGACCTGAGCTTCAGCAATGGCTTGGTGACGGATATGGGAGCTGCTATTTAATAGCTGCTCTCAGACTTTACTGTTTCACAATTAAATTGTTAACTCCTTACAAAAATGTTTGTTTTACCTCTACTCCCTTTGATTATGATTGAGACAAAAATGTAGTTGGTTTTCTACTTTCTATACATCATCTTCCTTCTTTGGGTCCTTCCTTACAGGAAGCCCTCAAAGTCAGACACCATATTTTGTTCAGATTTATAGCCCTACCACCTACTAGATATGTGGTACATTTTTACAGGGCTTATTATATTTTTGCAAAATTAATCAATCCCTACCACAGGCTGTGCTGCTCTTGAGAAAATTCTGCATGTTAAACTTCAAGAATAGTCAGCAACAGTATTTCTTCATGAATAGTTATGCAATCCTGAGGGTAGGGAATATTTCTCAATCAGTTTGGTAGTTACCTTGGAAGGTACATAACTTTTTTATTATTTTTATTTAAGGCCAAATTTGAAACTCCTTTCAGAGTTGGGATACATGCTTTAAAATATTCATTTTCCTTTTTTAAGGATCTTTAATTTTAGGAACAAGCAAAGAACTTATTTAGAGCAAAATCTGTTACATTTCTTATAAGAAAAGCTAATTTTTATAAACTATCTCTTAAAAAGCAACTTCAAAAGAGTCCCAAAAATATGGTATACTACTGTGGACTCAGAACAAGCAAACAGCTATTTTTTTTAATGCTCCTATTTAAAGCATAGCAATCATAAATTCACTTAGCAAATATTTATTAAGTACTTCTTTTCCAGGCATTACATAGGCACTTGAGATAGAGCCCTAAGAAATAAAGAGCCCCATTATGGTAGGACCTACATTCTAGCAGAAAACAGTAAATTAAAAGGAATAAACATGGAAACTGTGAAATCTGTATTAAGAGACAATTAAGTGGAATATTGTTCCTCTTCCACTTAAAACCATTCAACAGCTCTTTATTGAGATTAGAATCAAGTTCAAAATAGCTCAATACCACTCAACCCCACTGCCTTTCCAGTCTCCTTGCATACTATGCACCTGTCACACTGGCTGCTGCTTCTGACAAAGCCTCCTCCTACTTTTCCTCTTAAAAATATTTATTTACTTTATTGTATATGTATGTGTGTGAGCCTGAGTATATATGTGTACCACATATGTTCAGGAGCCCTCAGAGGTGAGAAGAGGCATTGAATCCCCTGGAACTGAAGTTATAGATGGTTGCAAACCTCCTTGTAGGTGCTGGGAATTAAACCCGGGTCCTGCTGAAGAAAAGCCTGTGTTCTTTTTTTCTTTTTTCTTTTTTTCGGAGCTGGGGACCAAACCCAGGGCCTTGCGCTTGCTAGGCAAGCGCTCTACCACTGAGCTAAATCCCCAACCCCAAAGCCTGTGTTCTTAACCACTGAGCCGTCCCCTCCAGCCCTCTTAAGAATTTTTGTTTTCTGTTTTGTTTTGTTTTGTTTTTCAAGACAAGGTTTCTGTGTAGCCTTGGCTGTCCTGGAACTCACTCTGCCTGCCTCTGGAGTGCTGAGATTAAAGGGATGAGACACCACTGCCCAAACCTTAAGGGGTTCTTTAGGAGTTTGTTTAGGAGTTCACATTTGTGTGTGTGTGTGTGTGTGTGTGTGTGTGTGTGTACATTATGACGGACATAAGCAATGGCATATTTTAAAATGTACAGAATACACTGGGATGTGATAGTGGACCAAGCTGCTTCTGCCTCCTGCATGCTGGAATAAAAGGTGTGGGCCACCAAACCAGCTGGGAGGTTCAATTTTGAATAAGATAATCATTGTAGGTTTTGCAAGAAAGGTGAGACCTGCACAAAGACTTGAAAATAGTGAAGACCTTCCAAGAATTTAGATTCACTAAGCATGAATGGAAGAAAAAGGGCTCACCAATCTTTATGTTGTGTTGGGGGAACTGTCGGATTAGCTGGATAATCTGTTGAGTAGCTTCCTGTCGGGAAGGAAGAACAAGGGCTGGGTTGCAATTGGTGTTGTCTAGATATAAAGTATGAATCTGTTTCCCTAGTGTCAGAGCAGGCTCCTTCAGCATGGACGGTGTATATCGAAAATCACCTGAAAGAACAATATATGGCGTGTGAGAAGTGGGCAAAAACAAAGGCTAGAAGATAAGCCTCTCCTACCTTCAGTAACAGATGGGCATTGGTTACTAGTTATGCAAAAACTGTGTCCTGGCTCTGAACTGTACAGTTTAGCTTCTTTGTGAAAATGTCTCTATCCTACTCCTGGGGAGCTTGTTTGTTTACTGTTAAGAGACAGGGTTTCTCTACATAGGTTGGGTATCCTGGAACTCACTGAGCAGACCAGGCTGGCCTTGAACTTATAGAGATCAGTCTGCCTCTGCCTTCCAAGTACTGGGATTAAAGGTGTGCGCCAACATGCCTCTCTTGCTCTTGGGATTTTACTTAACAAAGGTTGGATGGTCAACGAGTAGGAAATCAGTTGGAAAGGGTTACTGTGCCTGTATGGGATAAAGCTATCTTTCTGGGTAAAGGTAGCTAGAAAGTGTGAGGGACGCCTTGGGAGGCTCACCTGTGTAGAGAATTGTTCCAAAGTATCCTTCAAAGAGAAACATGACAGAACCAGGACAGTGATTGGCATCTATGAGGGTTACAGTCATGGTTTCTTGTCCAATTTCATCTAGAGGTAATACATGGCTCTCACCAATCTCCAGAGCTCGGATCCACTGCTTAGACACCTGAGGAAAACAGTTGGTCACCCTAGTAACCGTAGACTCCTCTCCTGGATCAGGGACTAACATTCATCAAGGAAAGCTGACCAAGTTCTGAACCACTCTCATGTAGCAGTTATAAGAATTCCCAAGGAATCTCTCCTTCCTCTTCTGTCTCCCACCCTTTGTATAGATTTAAACTCAGATTCTGGAAACAGTCTAAATAAAGATTCTCAAACTTTCTATCACAACCTCAGCGCCATGGGTGGGAAACAACTGTCAGAAAAAATTCCGGTCTCATACCAACCACTTCTTCTGACTCAGACAAGATGAGATGTTAGACAATATGTGCTTTTATCTAGTACAGTAGATGAATTATTGGGGGTGGGTGATGAGTGTTGGGGATCTAACTTAGGGTTTTTGTACACATTAAACAAGTGCTCCATCAGTGAATTACATCCTCAGTCTGGTACATTTTTAAAAGCAAATTAGGAAAACTTTAGTGTTTATGAAAAGATAGGAGTTATTTTCCTGGTATAAACTTACAGATAAAAATCTCCAGTCAGTTAGCTAAGAAGCCAGTCTTATTCTGGCTCCCACATTTGTAAAAATCAGTCCTTATGTCTCCCACTCGGTGACCCCCAAGCTGTGAGAGATCAGAAGTCCCCACCCAGATTCCTGGACTAGGTTTCAGAGACCAAATCCAGTCCCAATACCTGCAGGCGACGATGCAAGAGGTGGGCAGTGATGGGAGAGCAGTAGAGGGGCCGTGCCCAAGTGCTAGACAGGCCCACCGTGTGGTCACAGTGCATGTGGGATAAGAAGAAGAGCCGCGCGGTACCAGCACGGCGCAGGCTCCAAAAATCCACAGCGATGGGTGTTTGGGGGATTACGACCCCGTTCATGGTGGCAGAGTTGAGGAGTCACCCAGTGGGGTCTTCGCGGGAACTGCACTCCTGGGTGAGGCTTCCACGACAGCGTCCCAACGACATGTGGATTCAAGAACAAGGCCAGAAGCCCTAAAGGAAAACCATCCCAGAAATGGAAGAAGTAGACAGGGTGAAGAAAAAGAGGGTGGCCGCGCTCGGGACAGCCAGGGTGGAAGCGCCCAACGCGGAAGAAGCCCGGAGAGCATTACTCACACCCGTGCGCGGGAGCTTAGGCCCAGTCCGCAACTTTGTCAAAGCGCGCGCGGCGGCGGGGAGACAGACTCTAGTAGCTGATTTCCGATGGCTGGCCGCGACTCCGGCACAACGAGCTGCGCGCCTGCGCCGAGCGGGAGAGAGTGTGGGGGAAGGGCGTCCTAGGGTCGGTCCCGCCTGTGCTCGGCGCTCGGAGCGACTGGAAAGCGCCTCGGAATGTTTCAGGGTGACGGGGCGGGATTTCCGCAGGAAGCTGGCTAGGTTGTTGTGTGATGGCCTCGGCCACTAAAACTAGATTCCGGGGAGCAGACTGTGCTACGTCTTTGGCCTTTAGCTGGTCGAGTATAGAATACGTAACTGGGCCCAGAGATACTTGAAAAGATCTGCTGGGCAGAGCGAACGGCCTGCGGATCTAGGGTCGGGGCTTGCCCAAGGGCGGAGGGGTGAAGTAAGTGTTCGGCCCTGGGGCGGGGACCGCAGAGTGACATCTTGCCTTCAGTGTTTTCACTGACTACATTTCCTTTATTCAGGCTCCCACATCGAAATTAGAAGGAGCCCACGAGTTCCCTACGGGTCTGTGGAAACTGTCCCGTGACTGTTGGTGAAGATGCCATATCTTGGCTCTGAGGACGTGGTGAAGGAACTGAAGAAGGCTCTGTGTAACCCTCATATTCAGGCTGATAGGCTGCGCTACCGGAATGTCATCCAGCGAGTTATTAGGTATCACCAACCTACCATAGAATGCTAACTCCCACCCCTACCTTCCCCCATCCTGCCCCACTTTTAATCCTCTTCGAGACTCCACCTGCAGTCATTCTAAAAAAGTCAATGAAGCTTCATACATGGCACTTTTACCTCTTGGCTTTGAGGTTGCATTCCTTTTTTTTTTTTTTTTTTTTGGTTCTTTTTTTCGGAGCTGGGGACCGAACCCAGGGCCTTGCGCTTCCTAGGTAAGCGCTCTACCACTGAGCTAAATCCCCAGCCCCCGAGGTTGCATTTCTTGATTGTCATCTCAGTCTCCCATGTGGAAGACTTACCCAGTTGAGAGGTTTCCCTCATACCACAGGCAGTTGCTGCTGACTTCTGGTTCAATGACTTACACAGTACAGTTCTTTTTTGTCCCCCTAGATTCAGACCTGTATATCTCTCTGCTTGCTTGGCATTTCTACTTGGGTAGTTTTCCTCGTTAAACCTACTATTCTGGCTGTATTTGCGTGAGGAATGTCACCAGGCACCCTACCAAGCATGCTAGTCAACCTTGAAGACATTGTCTACTGTCAGGTGGCATGAAAAATTCAAAATATCTATTCTTTGTCACTAAAGCTGTAGCATTGGCTCAGGCTGCCGTTACCAAATCCTGTTGTGGTAGTTTATTAATAAGTAGCCTCGTCTCCTCACTTCAGTTAGGATTTTTTTCTATTATATATGTTTGAACACCAAACTAATCTATACTAATCTATATTAGCTCAAGAATGTAGGTAGAACACAAAAGTCCCTTGGGGTGCTTTTTTTAAAATCCAGGGATCGGTTCAGATTTCATTAGGATGGGATAGAATCCAGGACCTTTTTTGTAAACAAACATCTCAGCTGTTTGTAGTGGTTTGGTTCAACAACAAATCAGTGGAATCAGAGCTAAACTTTTATCTTGTCACCCAAGGAACAAAAAGAATATTCAGTTCTTGCTTGTGCCTCATAGCATGTATCGTTAAAGGTGTCACATTTGCCTAGTGAGCTGATCATGTAGCTAAAAAGTATTCTGTGAAGAAGAAGCTTTTTCTGACTTCCATAGTGGCATGTGGGTATGGATCTTCTTGGTTTGTGTCTTGTGCATTACTTCAAGTTCTTACACAGGATTTTTGGCTGGTTTCTTAGTTGATCTTGAGTTCCTAAACACCTGTTCCTATATCTACTCTGTTTTTATGTTTTTGTTTTGAGACAGCCCTAGCTATCCTGGGAACTTACTTTGTAGACCACGATGGCTTTGAACTCACAAAGATCCACCCACCTGAAGTGCTGGGGTTAAAGGTGTGGTTCACCATGCCCAGCTTTTTTTTTAATGTTTATGAGCATTTTGCCTGCATGTGTAGGTGTACCACAAGTATGCCTCATACCTGGTGTCTGTGCATGTCAGAAGAAGGCATCAGATCTCCTGGAGCTATAGTTAGCAATGGTTGTGAACTATCATATGGGTGCTGGGAATTGAACCCAGCTCTCTTGCAAGAGCAACAAAATGCTTCTTTAACCATTGAGCTCTCTCTCTCTAGCATGTACCGTCTTATAGATGATGTCCCTATATCATAACTCTGGGGTGTTAACATTGAGTATGCTGTTGCCATATCATGTCATTGAAATGTACCAAGGATTCAACAGTGTTGAAAATAAAGAACAGTGGGGGCTGGGGATTTAGCTCAGTGGTAGAGCGCTTGCCTAGGAAGCGCAAGGCCCTGGGTTTGGTCCCCAGCTCCAGGAAAAAAAAAAAAAAAAAAAAAAAAGAAAAGAAAGAGCAGCAGTCGCAGGCCCATAATAGTAAGTTTTGGGTAATGTGAAGTAGGTCCAGTTGTATTTCTCTAAGAACTCATAGTTTAGTTAGATAGCCAGAAAATATGTAAATAAAACTCTCCTTACAGATTGGGAATTGTGTGTTTTACTTCTGTCTGCTTTGTATGTTTGTCACAGGCACATGACTCAGGGCTTGGACATGTCTGATGTTTTCATGGAAATGGTGAAGGCCAGCGCCACTGTAGATATCGTTCAGAAAAAGTTGGTTTATCTGTATATGGGCACATATGCACCTTTAAAACCTGATCTAGCGCTCTTGGCTATCAATACACTCTGCAAAGACTGCTCAGACCCCAACCCAATGGTGCGAGGACTGGCACTACGGAGCATGTGTAGCCTCAGGTGAGGGCTTTGCTTCCCTGGTCCTCAGGGCTGGTGAATATAAGAGGCTGTGGAGCAGGTTTGTAGGGAGGACAGCTTAAGTTCCTGAATACTACAGCAAGCACCAGTCTACTTTGAACTCAGATCCTCAGCCATTACTTTGACTTTCCGTACTGAATCTTATGGTTTTCTTAAAGGTGATTTTCCTCTATCTTACTAAAAGAGCTCTGAGTTTTGGTTAAAGATGTTTAATGAGCCACTACTGTAACAATTTGTGCTGGGTATGCTGCATTATTCCAAATGAAGAGTCAAATTATGCCTTATTAAATTTGAGAGAGGCTTTTTCCAATTTCTTATGATCTAGTAGACAGATATACATTCAAACATGAACTTTAAGTCGTCTTTAAACTAAACCTCTGATGATTGAAGAAGAACTTAATTTTGTCAAAACTGGTATTTCAAGATCTGGATGTTTCTTAGGATGCCTGGTGTACAGGAGTATATCCAGCAGCCTGTTGTCAATGGTCTGCGGGACAAAGCTTCATATGTCAGAAGAGTGGCCGTCCTTGGCTGTGCCAAGATGCATAATCTTCATGGAGACTCTGAAGTAGGTAAGCTCATCCATCATGCTCAGTCTTTATTTGTGTCTCTAGTATGTATATAATTTGGGGGGGAAAAAACTATGCTGCTTGGTAGAAAATAATAATGTGTCTGCACTATTTTGCATGTCTCTAAATAGTATGCATGCGTGTTTGTTTTATTTTTGGCTCCTATTTTCAGTCTTTGAAAGAAGTTTGCTTCTTGACTTATACGTTCCCTCTCACATGCAGAATGATGTTAGTTGGTACTGCCTTTGTTGTTTCTTTTAGCAGAGATGTAGTTTTGTCTGGCCAGAGCTATTACTCTGGTTCTATCAGTATGACTCAAGGTGTTCTTTATCTGTAATCTTTGATCTTTGTTTTAGATGGTGCTCTAGTCAATGAGTTATACAGTCTTCTGCGTGACCAGGATCCAATTGTGGTTGTGAACTGTCTGAGATCTCTAGAGGAAATTTTAAAACAGGAAGGAGGTGTTGTCATTAATAAGCCCATTGCCCACCATCTCTTAAATAGGTTTGGATGCTCTTTTTTTTTTTATGAGATATGAATCATGGTAGGATTTTGTTGATGTATTAAACAAAGTCCTCCTTTATTATTGTGTATGATGGAGTGGTGGTGATAAGGATTTAGGTCTACATGTGCCTCAGCATAAGGTCAGGAGACAACTTAGAGGAGTTGGTTCTCTCTTTCCACTTTTAAGTGGGTTCCAGAAATAGATCTCAAATTGTTAAGCTTACACAGCAAGCAGTTTAACCCACTGAACCATCTTACTGGCCCAGAAGTAACTTCAAGCTTACCACAATTATCAGTTGACTTGTATTTCACTGAGAGGATTATTTTCATTCGACTTACTTTTTCTTGATTTGTAAATATAGTAGAAATGTGCTGTGCAGATACGTTTGTTCTCCAGTACCTGTTATGTTCCCCAAGCTAAGCCAGTTATTTATCTTAAAAGTTAGAAAATCTGGAGTCTTGGGGAGGTGGCTCAGAGGTTAAGAGTACTTGCTGCTCTTCAGAGGAGGACCAGGTTTCAGTTCTCACCATCCATGTGATGACTCACAACTGCCTTTAACTCTAGTTTCAGGGGATCCGGTACCCTCTTCTGGCCTAGGGTACCAGGCTGCACATAGTACATTTAAATGTAGGTAAAATACTCAAACAAATGAAATAAAAATAAGTAAATCTTGGGAAAAATAATAGAAAACCTGCCCCTAGAGGTATAATATAGTTTAGCAGTAAATACTTGATAGCATCTATGAGACCTGGTTCAGTCTCCATTGCTAGAAAATAATTAATGTAGAGAATTCGTATCTGATTTATATTGATCATATCTTTAGCTTTAAATAGATATCGACTTGTACCATCACCTCGTCTTAGAATTTCTTTTTAAAATTAATTTTTTATTTTTAAGTGTGTGTGTGTGTGTGTGTGTGTGTGTGTGTGTGTGTAGATTCACACATAGCATGAGCCCCCAAAGCCCAGAGGGGTCGGATCCTCCTGGAGTGGAAGTTATAGGTGGTTGACAGCCACCTGATGTGGTTGGTTGCTGGGATCAAACTCTGATCCTGTGGAAGAGTAGTACATGCTCTTCTAGCTTCATAGAATTAAATTATTTTATGTGCATGAGGGCACATGTATGTGTGTGCATCCTGTGTGCGTGTGTGCGTGTTCCATGCAAGCATAGGCCACGGCATATGTGTTGAAGCCAGAGGATAGCTTTTGGTAATCATTTCTTCCACCATGTGAGCCCTGGAGATTGAACTCAGGTCAACAGGCTTGACAGCAAATGTGTTTCTCCACAGATCATCTCTATAGTCCTTGGTGTGGAATGTAAAGCCCACTTTTTAACGTAAAAGGAATTTGATTTTGGCATAGTCTATTTTTAAGAATCCCCTCCCTCTCTTGTTATGATTTGTTTCATGACAGTTGTATGTAGAATGTTCCATTTGGTATTAAAATGGTGCTTTTGTCTTGGTTTTTGGACAGAATGTCAAAACTGGACCAGTGGGGCCAGGCTGAAGTACTGAACTTTCTGCTCCGCTACCAACCCCGCAGTGAGGAGGAACTGTTTGATATCCTCAATTTGTTGGACAGCTATCTCAAGAGCAGCAGCACTGGTGTGGTGATGGGAGCCACCAAACTTTTTCTGATTTTGGCAAAAAAGTTCCCCCACGTACAAACTGATGTGCTTGTACGAGTCAAGGGACCCTTGCTGGCTGCCTGTTCTTCAGAGAGCCGAGAGCTCTGCTTTGCTGCTCTCTGCCATGTCCGCCAGGTCTTGCATAGTTTGCCAGGTCACTTTAGCAGTCACTACAAAAAGTTTTTTTGCTCTTACTCGGAGCCCCACTATATCAAGCTGCAGAAGGTGGAGGTGCTGTGCGAGCTGGTGAACGATGAGAACGTGCAGCAGGTGCTTGAAGAGCTGCGAGGGTACTGCACTGATGTGTCTGCTGACTTTGCACAGGCTGCCATCTTTGCTATAGGTAAATACCTGATACTTTTGTTTCTTAGGGCATCAGGTCAGCCAGCTAGAGCGGAGGCCAGGGAGTCCACAGGAGACAGTAGGAAATGAACCCTGTTTCAAAGACAAAGTATCTCATGCTTTGGGCTGATTCGTGTCTTGTGTCAGTGATTACAAGCATAGGAAAAAAGTTGTTTTGTTTTAATCAAGTTGTTTCGTTTCTCTAGGTAGACAGTATAGATAATTTGAACATCGAACAACAAGTATTTACTCTATTACCTTCTATACCGTTTTCATGTGTATTATCTTACGGTCTTGTAAGGCAGTAATAGTGGGTATTTTAAAGATGAAGAAACTTAGCTACAAAAAGGTTACTAAGAGGACAAAAGATCAGATAGTTTCCAAATTGAGTGGAACCCAGCTGTCGTAACTAAAAATCCTTTGCTTCTTCTACTGCAGGCTTCGTATAGTGTTAAGTTAGACCAACATAGAGTAATTCCTTAATTTTAGAGACTTTCTGACTGCTCAGTTTGGAACTTCAAAGGCTAGAAACATTCAAAACATGAAAGTGGCTGGCGAACTGAGATTGAGAGGGCTAAGACTTAACTGTCGAGGATGAGGAATCCTCACAAATTACTAGGGACAAAGAAGACAATAAAGGTTCTTAAACTTAAAAGATTGCCCTCAGGTATCTGCAGCAGGAAATTCCTATTCCGGTGTGTTGCTTCTAGAAGGGTGCCTCAGTCGAATATGGTACAAGCCTGTGATCAGCACCCAAGAGACTGAAGCAGGAAAATCCCAAGTTCAAGGCCATCCTAGTAAGGCAGCAAGACCTTGTCTTTAATAAATGAACCAAAACTTACATCCCATACTTTTCTCAGAACTCAGCCTTCTGCTGTAGGAATTGTTTCCCCCCAGGAAGTTTCTTTTGATCAAGTGAAAAATACCCTTGGGTTTATTTTAAACATTATTCCCAGTGCTGCAGACTTAGATTCTTTCTTAATTGTAATTTGTTTTTTTTTTTTTCTTTTAAAGGTATCTTTGGTCAATGTATTAGTTATTTTTCTTGTCCCCTGACCACAGTACCTGATCAGAAGCTACTTAAGGATAGAAGAGTTTGTGTTGGCTTACGGTGGAGGGATACAGTCAGCAGTGGTCGGAGTGTGAGGTCACATTGCATCTTCATTCAGAGCAGAGAAGGGTTAATGCCGGGGATAAGCTCACTTTTCCCTTTTTATTTATGCTAGGATCCCAAAACCACATGATGGTGCCTTCCACATTCAAGATGGGTCCCCTCTTTTCAGATAAACCTTTGTAGGAACACTCTTACAGACTTATCTAGAAGCAGGTTTCCATGATGGTGGTCAATCCAGTCAAGACCAGAGTGAAGATTAACCGTCACAGACATCTTTGTCTTTTTAACCAAACAGGGTTTCTCTGTGTAGCCCAGGCTGTCCTGGAAGTAGCTCTGTAGACCAGGCTGGCCTTGAACTCACAGAGATCTGCCTGCCTCTGCATCACCACTACTCAGTTAAACTTACGTTTGTGAGCACACTGTAGCTGTCCTCAGACACACCAGAAGAGGGCATCAGATCCCATTACAGATGGCTGTGAGCCATTACATGGTTGCTAGGAATTGAACTCAGGACCTCTGGAAGAGCAGTCAGTGCTCTTAACCATTGAGCCATCTCTCCAGCCCGTTATTCATTTTTAAAACATAGTCTTGCTATTTAGTCCAGACATGCCTCTAACTTGTGATCCTCCTGCTGCATTCTCTCAATGCTAGGATTACAGGTGTGCAACTTTGTCTTTGGCTAATGGGGAATGATTTTAGAATGACATGCTAGAACTTCACCTTTCCTTCCTCCATAGGTAATATTGCCAAGACTTACACAGACCAATGTGTGCAGATTCTAACAGAGTTGCTGGGACTTCGACAAGAACATATCACTACAGGTAATGAATGCCTTCCTAGAATTTTTTCCTCCCCCCTCTTCCTTCCTTCTTTCCTTCTTTCTTTTTCTTATTTTGTAAGTACTTAGCTCATAGTAGTTGTTTAAAGAAATCTTTTTGTTCAATGAATTTCCCACATATAGGCTGAACCGTGTCCTCGAATCATCTATTGCTCTCAGAGAAGCGTGGGCTCTGTATATTTAAAAGGGCAGACTTGTGGCTGTTAGGAGTGATGAGAGGCTGTGCTGTGGGTAATGAAGTTACTAGGAAGCTCAGCTCACTTCTCTCTCCCCCTTTTGCTTCATCCATCTTCCAAGGCTGGGCTGAAGCGAGGCAAGGAAGGCTAGTAGAATATGAAGTGTAGGAGTGCCTTTTCCTGAGGCTGATGTAGATGCTGTGTTCAGTGTCAGTCGGCAACTCTGCCCCACCTTTGTCCCCAGCATTATATTCACAAAATGCTCCTGTATATATTTACCTACCTTCATGTCAACCCGCTGTGTGTGAAATTCAGTGGATTGCCCATTTTTCAATTAATTAATAACCCGCTTCAAAACCTGTTTTACAGAAATTCAGTCAGAACCTAATCTGAATACACAACTTTTCCTGAGATTCTTTTCGGCATGGAGTCTCTAACTTTTTCTCTTGTGTCCTGGGCTGTATTGTAGTGGTGGTGCAGACTTTCCGAGACCTTGTCTGGTTATGCCCTCAGTGTACTGAAGCTGTGTGTCAGGCCCTGCCCGGCTGTGAGGAGAACATTCAAGACAGTGAGGTAGAATCTCTTTTTACTTCTAATCATAGAATGGATTATAGGACCCTGCCTTCTGAAATGAAATCTGTATTTGGTTTAGTTTGTGGTGCCGAGGATCAAACTTTCACTAGGTAAACACTTGTACACCTGAGCTATTCTCTAGCCCTGAAATGGAACCTAACTTCTCTTTAAAATCCTGATGTTCTCTGGGACATAAACAGCACATAAGTTATAAAAAGAAGACTTATCTATAGTTTCAGTTACAAATTCTTTGAATCCAGCGTCCTTCTGAGTAATTATGGGTCAGATTTACACCGTGGGGCTTTATGTTGGTGGCAGTTCTTTTGTTTGCTAATTTTCGAGATAGGTGAAGTGGGTTTGTCCTAGTGCTGCTGCTTGTGTTACAATATTTTTTTTTGGATGGGGGGTGCATCAAACTTTATTAATGGTATTCAAGAGAGTAAGGAGGGCTCCTTAGGCCCCTTCTGTTTTTATGGGTGTCTGGAATGGAAATTTGTGAGGGAGATGCTCAGTGTTGGGGGCCGAGTTGGGATGGGGACTCCTCAGCAACTGAGGGCCCCTCTTGTTCTCAGTATCCTTGCTGGGGTGGGGTGGGTGGTCCAGGGTTTCTTACTCCTTGGAGACCATGTAGGCCATGAGCCCACCACCCTACCAGGAAATGAGCTTTACAAAGTTGTCATTGAGAGCAATGCCAGCCCAGCATCAAAGGTAGAAGAGTGGGAGTTGCTGTTGAAGTCACAGGAGGCAACCTGGTCCTCAGTGTAACTCGGATTAATTTTGGTCCCCAAAACTGCTTACACAAGTGTCTGCACAGAAGACACTGAGGGACCCTGCCTAGTTGGTTCTGATTGATAAATAAAGATGCCAGCAGCCAATGACTGGGCAGAACAGACAGAGGTGAGTCTTTAGGATTCCTGGGCTTGGGAGAGAAAGGAGAGGAAGGAGCAGAATTACCATGAGAGGGGCATAGGACAGACCAGCCATGTAAGAATTCTCGTAAATGGCTCTAGTGGCCACTTCCCCAGTTGGGTCTAGGGTAGCAGAGATGAAATATAGATTGTAAAGGATGTTAACTCCGGCACACACCTTTGATCCCAACACTTGGGAGCAAAGACTGGTAGAGCTCTGAATTGGAGAGCAACCAGGGCTGCACAGTTGGAAAAAGACCAAAGCAAAGCAAACGAGAAAAGAAATAGTAAACCTTAAATTGAACAAAAGACCCCCAAATTAAGAAAACCTAATTTGTTGCCTAATCAACATTGGCTAACAAAAGTTTGAGTTTTCCTTTATATATTAGGACATTTTGTTTTGTTTTTGTTTGTTTCTTTTTAAAGACACTGTCACAAACTCCAGGTTGTCCTCGAAGTCACTATGTAGCTGACTTTGAGGGTGTTATAGATGTGGCCCATCACCCTCAGGTGTTTTGTGTGTAACACTGGACATCAAACTCAGGGCCTCATGTCTGCTAAGTCAACATCCTGCCGACTGCCCTTCCCTAGCCCAAGTCTGTGTGCAGTGGAAGTTCATTCTTGTTTGTTTTAGAGCAGTGGGGTGGGTCACACGGTACAGGTTACAGCAACGGAAGGGGATAGTTTATCTGCTGGCTGTAGGGAAGAGCCAGACTGGTGTCTGTCCAACATGCCCTCTTCTGGGCAGCCACATGTTAAGCATCCATTATTTTCTTATTCCTAGGGGAAACAGGCACTTATCTGGTTACTTGGGGTCCACGGGGAAAAAATCCCCAATGCTCCTTATGTGTTGGAGGACTTTGTAGAAAGTGTGAAGTCGGAGACTTTTCCTGCTGTTAAGATGGAGCTGCTGACGGCTCTGATGCGCCTTTTCCTCTCACGCCCTGCTGAGTGCCAGGACGTGCTGGGACGTCTGTTGCTTTACTGCATAGGTAGGTCTCTCAGAGGATGGCATGCGCTGAGACCCACAGCTTTCATTGTTTGGGACTTAAGGAGAAAATGATACTTTGTGAATTATCTCACCTTCTTCTTTTCTTTGTCGCCTTATGGCTAGCACAGAGGGTAGAAGAGAGTAGGGTGTTTTATTCAATAAAACCCAATGAGGTTTAACTCAATCCATCCTTTTTTCTCAGAGGAAGAAAAGGATATGGCTGTACGAGACCGGGGTCTCTTCTATTATCGCCTCCTCTTGGTTGGCATTGATAAAACTAAGCAGATCCTGTGTAGTCCTAAGTCTGACCCTTCTCTTGGACTTTTGGAGGATCAACCAGAACGACCAGTGAATAGCTGGGCTTCAGACTTCAATACGCTGGCGCCAGTGTATGGCAAAGCCCACTGGGCAACTATCTCTAAATGCCAGAAGATAGAGCCTCATCGCCTTGAGCTTCCCCACAATGCATCCTTTGCCACATCAGGTAAAAACAGTGTTTACCTGACATCTTTTCATGGTGACGCTTTCTACCGCCCCTTGTGGTGACTGGTGGGAAGTAAAATTCTGTAGTTAAACTTCAGACCGTTGCCTGAGTTAGAATCCTTTCTGGGCATGAGGGGAATTCATCATGGCTCATATAAGCCATTTATCTAAAGAAAGACACAGTATAAATGTGTTTCGTTTTTGATGTTTATGAGACAGCCAGTATGGCCTGGAGCTGGCTGGCTGTGTGCCCAAGGCTTCTCTTGCTTGATTCTCTTGCTTTCAGTGCCCTCCACCGTGAGTACTGGGAGCAGTGCGGGCTGTAAAGTTAAGGTGCTGATTAAGAGCATCTCTTATAAAGTCTTCTCACTCTTTTAGGACACTTGATTGCTGAAGAGAACAAAGAAGGAGCACAAGAACCTCCGGACTCTGGAGCTCTCGTGCTGGTTCCCAATCTCCAGCTTACCGCTGAGTGTTTTGAGAAAACATGGCTTAGCCTCACAGTTTCTTACCATCAGGTGCTTCCTTGGCAGGGAGAAGTCCAGCCCGACACTCTACAAATGGCTCTAAAAGTAGTGAACATTCAGACCATCGCAATGAGCAAGCCTGGGGCACAGCCCTGGAAAGCCTACCTCAGTGCTCAGGACGGTACTGGTGGTCTCTTCTTAACGGAATTGCTGTTGAAGCCTGAGAACTCAGAAGTGCAAATCTCTGTGAAGCAGAGTGAGGCCAGGACTGAAGCCCTGCGTGGTTTCGTCTCTGTCCTGGAAACTGTGATTGGAACGGTTGGAGACATAAAATCATAACAGAGTCTGCTCTTGCCTTGGGTGAGATGGAAAGCATCAGAGCCCTCATTGTCTTAAACAGCTGCTTGTGAGTCCTTGGATCAGCTTCGAAAGAGAAGGGAAGTCTGGGAATCCCGGCTCTTATGTTTACCCAGTTTCCTACCTTGTTCCTTTCAACCTGTCAGGAATTGATCCCATTTTAAAAGGAGAATGTATACTGTAGTATTGGTAGGGGAAAGATTGGGGTGAAGATAGACCGGGGATATTTCTCTGTTCATTTTAAGGGCTGTAATATTTATTAAATAATGCCTGGCATTTGTGGAAATTGGTAGCTGTCATCATTTTTGAGAGACCTTTTCTTCAGCAAACTGTTCTTGGATTTCCAGGCATGCCTTTTAGGTTGAGATCCAAAAGTGCCTCGTGTGTCATCTAAGGTACCTTCTCCCTGCCGTGGCTCACCACTCCTGAAGCCCTCTGTTCTGACGCAGCAGTGTGCCAAAGAGAACAGGTCACTGGCTTGCTGCCGCTCCCTCAGTGCTCTTTCATACCCAGGCCCTGGCCTCTGTCTCTTCACTGTTCCTCACCCTCATGCCTCACACAGTGTGTGTGTCTCAGTTGGGAGCTCTTTGAGGACGTTTTCCTGTGACACTCACTGCCTTCACTCCAGATCTTGAAGCAGTCAGAGCTGCCATGCAGAGGCTGAGGACGTAACCCTGTAGGTAGTGTACTTGATCAACATGCATAGGCCCAGGTTATCTACACCACAGCAGAAAATAGGGTCTAGTGGTGCATGCCTATAGTCCTGTGCTCAGGAGGGGTGGACACAGGGTGACTGGAAGTTCAAAATCAGTATGAGCTACAATAAGGTGTTTGAGGCCGGTTTGGGCTACACTCAAGAAAAAAGGGTCCTGACAAGATGGCTTAGTAGGTAAGGCTCTTGCTGCCAAGCTTGCAAACCTGAGTTGGATCCCATTGACCCACATTGAAGGAGAGAACGACTTCCACATGTTATTCTCTGATATACATCCACATGTATGCCATGGATGTGCACAAAGTATGTTCCACCACATGCAATAAATAGATATTTTAAAAAGGTGTTTTTAAATGGTCTGGCACGATCGCTTAGTGGTAAAGCAGCTATAACCCAGCCTGATTACCTGAAATCAATCCCCAGGAGAGAACTGGTTCCCAAAGGTTATTGTCTGACCTCCACTCATGTGCCATGTCAAGTGTGTGCACCCCTCCCCCAAATAGATAATAAATGTAAGAAAACAAAGTAGCTAGGCACAGTTCTAGCAGTTCTGCTGCCATCGTTTCTTATTGCTCAGTTCTTACTTATGCTTGACTGTATTTTATACAGTGATACCACCAATGCTGTAGATGCAACAGAAAGACAGCAAGTTACAAGTTATCCCACACGGGTCAGGATGGGGACATAAATGTTCAGAGTATGATGCTGACACATTAGCTTCCGAGTTAGCTTTGTAAGTGAATGGTTGGTCAACGAAGGGAAGCATTGCTTTGTCATCAGAGTTGTTTTTAAATTCTTACTACATTAGGATTTTTGTGTGTTCGTGTGTGTGTGTGTGTGTGTGTGTATGTGTGTACTGTGTGGAGGTCAGAGGACAATTTGCTCGTGGGTTCTGTGTATCTTCAGTGTTGGTAGTAATTGCCTTTGACCACTCAGCCATCTCTCCAGCCTTGCGAGCAGAGCTTAATTTGTAAAAGAAATGTACATGTAATTCATGGATGACATGAAGTGATAGGACGGAATCCTGTGGGAGATTAGTAAAGAATTTCTTTTTTTTTTTTTTTTTAAAGATTTATTTATTTATAAGTACACTGTAGCTGTCTTCAGACAACACCAGAAGAGGGCATCAGATCTCTTTACAGATGGTTGTGAGCCACCATGTGGTTGCTGGGAATTGAACTCATGACCTCAGAAGAGCAGTCGGATGCTCTTAACCACTGAGCCATCTCTCCAGCCCGAAGAATTAGGTCTTAAAAGTGTTTATTCTGTACATATATGTATGGGCATGTATGAGTGCCAGGGTATGTTTAAAAGTTAAGACAACCTATGGGAGTCAATTCTTGCCTTCCACTATGTGGGTAATGAGAATTGAAGTCAGGACATCAGGCTTGGCAGCAAACGGCTTTACTCACTGGGCCAACTTGCTGGTCCCTAGACTAATCATATTCTGTGATTGATGTTTGAAGTATGTTTTATTATATTCTATTAACTATTCAGAAAATAGTGGAATTCCATCTAGGCCAGGATTCTTTCTTTCTTCTTCCTTCCTTTCTTTCTTCTGTTTTTGTTTTTTTTTGAGACAGTCTACTGTGTAGCTCTGGCTGCCCTGAAAGTCACTATGTAGACCAGGCTGGCCTTGAACTCAGAGATCCACCATCTGCTTCTGTCTTCAGAGTGCTGGGATTAAAGTCATATGCCATCATGCCTGGTGGACCAGGATTTCTTAAAAGTGGCAATATAAACTTTTGGGAGAGATGATAACTAATCTTGGTTGTCAATTTGATGTTCTTGGAAAAGGGAAACGACAGTTGAAGAACTGCCTCCATCAGATTAGCCTGTGGGTGTGTCCATGAGCCTTTCATGATTGCTCATTGATGCAGAGGGCTCAGCCCACTATGGGCAGTACCATTCCTAGGCAAATGGGCCTAAGCTGCATTAGGTGGCCGAACAAGCCAGAGAAAGCAAGTCGTGTCGGTAAGCAGCATTCTGGAGTTTCTGCTTTAGGCTCCTGAAATGAGCTCCTACCTTGGCTTCCCTCAAAGACGGAAACCTGTAAGTTAAAATAAACCTTTGCTTTCTCAGGTTGCTCTTGGTCGTGGTTTATCAAAGCAACAGAAGGCAACTGGGACAGAAGTTCTGTCTTTGTTGTGGGAAGCTTTTCCTGTAGATTGTAAGAAGGTTATTAGCAGCATAGCTGGTCTCCATCTGAGAAATGCCAGTATACACCCCACATAACAACTAGAAATATGGAGACATTTTCAAAGGACCACATGGTAGGCAAAAAGTATCCCTATTTGAGAGACCACACATTTAGATTATGTATCTCCAGGAACTGTCAAAGAAAGTACGAGAGCTTTTGAAAAGTAGGAGATTGACTTTTCTTTATATTTTTATTTAGTTAAAGTATGAATTGTACACATAGGGACTGAAGAAAATTCTAAAAGTACAGTTCTGTCCGTTTAAAGTATGAGGATATGGGATGCAGGTATTAAGATTCGGCAAATTGGTTGACTTGAAAAAATTAAAGACTAAAACTGAAATAGCAACCTAAGACATTAAGCATGGCTCACCCCTAATGTTACTAAGCTGACCCCAACTTGGATCTTTAAGATTAAGTTCTACTTTATTGCATCTTGTATGTGGTAGAGTGTGAGTGGAGTTTCTTTTTAAATCTTTTAAAATTATACTTATTCATTTTATTTTGTGTGTTTTGTCTGTGCGCATGTCAGTATATCACATGTATGCTTGGTGCTTTTGGAGGTTAGAAGAGGGCATTAGATGACCTGAAATGGGACTTGTGGATGGTTTTTAAACACCCTGTGCATGCTAGGAATCAAACCCAGCTCCTCTGCAGAGAACAAAGTGCTCTTAACCTCTGAGCCATCTTCCTCACCTTTGGAAATTGCTTTTGAAAGATGTATTTTTATTATTTATTTTGGTTTTTGGAAACGAGATCTTGCTACATAGCATCATGACCAATGTTCATGTGTAGCATGAGCTTATTCCAATATTCTTTACCTCAGGAACTCCTTTAGCTTCCGTGAATATGTGACTTAATGATGCAACACGAATAGCTGCTTGCTTATCTTTTAACATCCTGAGGGCACCTGGTACCATCTTCTAAGAACAGTGGCCCAATTTCAGCCTTAGTTGACAGGTAAGCATTATGTAACTCACATAAATGAGAACTCCTGAAAAACATTACAGAGGTAATCATTTGTATGTTAATTGGCCATAATATATTGCTACAGACCAGTGACAGTTACTTATCTCTCTCTTCCTCTGTCTGGATGGGGGTTCTGATTACTTTTTTCTCAGATGGGTGTGACGGAGAGAGGGGATGTGACTTATTTCCTCAGTCAGAGGCTTCTGTGTTGGAGGAGCCCACACCTGAGGACCCCCCCACATACACTTGGTGTGGCAGATGAAAGAACGGGCTTTGGGTCAGGATGCTATAATGCACTGGTTTGCAGCCTGTGGATCACAACTCCTTTGGTAGTCAAATGACAGGGGTCATCTAAGACCATTGGAAAACACAGATATTTACATTTTGACTCATAACAATAGCAAAATTACAGTTACGAAGGAGCAATGAAATAATTTTATGGTTGGGAGTCACCACAGCGTGAGTGTAACACTGTATTACAGGTTGCAACATTAGGAAGGTTGAGAACCACTACTGTAACGAGACAGGCTTTGAGGAGACTGATGTCAGTTGTTATGGTTAGAGTGTGGCAAAATAAAACAAAAGAAAACCCAAATGTCAGTGAAAGCATTATGGCCTCTGGTTTTCCAGTGGGAACTGGGAGGCTGAAATTAGGACTGCAAGAATGAAGGGAGGCGGGCTTCAGGGAAGGGATGATTTGCACTGAAGGGCCAACGGAGTAAATATGGCATGAAAATGTATCCCACAATACCCCTGAGACCCTGTACTCTGTTTCTATGGCCTTACAATATTGAATATACAAGATAATGCAAAGAAGTTGCGATTACTTTCCAAAGATAGCATTTACCCATAAGTATATCAGCAGTGAAATGGGAAGGAGGTTGGTTTACTACTGTGAGAAAAGCTTGAGTCTGAGGTAAGACAAACTGTGTGTGCGTGCGTGTGTGTGTGTGTGTGTGTGTGTGTGTGTGTGTGTGTGTGTGCGCGCGCGCACACCTGCACATGTGTGCACATGCATGTGCACATTTGTGCACACCTGTGTAGGTCAGTTGTCAATGTTAGATGTCTACCTCAGTTGTTCTCCACCTTAGTTTTTAAACAGTCTCTCACACAACCTAGAGCTCACTGACTCATCTAAAGTGGCTGGCCGGCAAGCCGTGGTGATCGCCTTTGTCTCTGCCTCTGCAGTGCTGGGGTGACAGGGGCATGCCATGCCCAGCATTTTATACCTGCTCGGGATCAGGCTCCAGCTCTCGTGGTGAGCCGCAGGTGCTTTACAGTCCGAGCCATCTCTCCAGACTCGGACCTGATTTCAGTTCTTTTTAACTTAAAGTTTTATTTTTATTTTATATGCATTGGTGTTTTGCCTGTATATAAGTCTGTGTGAGAGTGTTGGATCCCCTGAAATACAGTTGTAAGGTGCCACGTGGTTCTCTGGAAGAGCAGCTAGTGCTCTTAACTGCTGAGCCATTTCTCTGGCCCCTCAAATTCCTATTCTGCTACTTTTATTTTGGAAGATTTATTAAATTTATTAACTCCAGTTGCAGAAGATCTGGCATCCTCATCCTCTGGCCTCCTCAGGCATTGGACATGTACATGGTGCAGACATATATGCAGGCAAAATACTCATTTACATAAAAGTAATAAAAAGATTAACGTTTATGTATGTCTGTGCATCATGTTTATACAGAACCCATAGAGGTCAGAAGAGGGTGTCTAATCCTCTGGAGCTGGAGTAATAGGAAATTCTTAACTGCCATGTGAATGATGGGAACTGACACTGAGTCCTCTACAAGAGCAGAAAGTACTCTTAACTGCTAAGCCTCTGTCCAGACCAGACCTGATTTAAATTTCTATTCTAGCCCAGCAGTAGTAGCGCATGCCTTTATCCCAGCGCTAAAGAATTCAAGGCCAGCCTCTCTGCAGAGGGAGTTCCAGGACAGCAAGGGCTACACAGAAAAATTCTGTCTCAAAAACAAAGAAACAAAACAAAACAGAACAAAAAACAAAAACGAGAAAATGATTCTTCCATTTCTAATACATGAACTTGTTTGTTTTTTTAACACTAGCTGGTTGTTCCTACGCATTTTCCTTGTAAAAACAGATTTATTTTTATTTAATGGCTATGAATGTGCTGCTCAGATTTATATATGTGCAATGCATGTGTGCTTGGTGCCTGTGGGGACCAGGAGAGGGTGCCAGGTCACCTGGAACCGAATTGTAAGCCACCAAGTGGGTGATGGGACTTGAATGTGTGTCCCCCTCAAGAGCAACACGTGCTTTCGACAGCTGAGCTGCCTCTCCAGCCCCCATTTTTGTACTTAGTACTTTTTTGGGAGTCATAAATGTACTCAATAGAATCCTCAAGTTTTTCATGGCTGGCTCTACTGTGAAGAGAATTATGTCCTAGAATTTCCCCGGAGGGTAGTATATGTGTGCTCATGGTATTTCTCTCCCTCTCCCTCTCCCCACTTCCTCTCCCTCTCCTTGTTAAATAAAGGAGTCAGAACAAAGTTTTTTTTTTTTTAGTATAGTCAACTTGGTATTCTAATTTATTAATACACTTAACACAAGAAAAAGGTTCAATGAGTTAACTTTTCTTAGTTGGAAACACATTAGCCCCACAATGTACACTTAGAGCTTTCACTTCATATCCATATTCCACATATCAAAGCCACCATGACTCACTGATTCAGATACTGAAACCATGAAGAACTGATGTTAAAGGTATGGAAACAACTTAATGGTAATTGACTGTCCTGGGTAGTTTTTGTCAACCTGACACAAAATAGAGTCATCTGGGATGAGGAAACTTCAACAAAGGAATCCCCTCCATCAGATTGGCCTGTGGGTGTGTGTAGGTTGTTTTCTTGATTAATGATTGGTGTGGGAGGGCCTAACCCAGTGTGAGATGTTGAGAATACCAGATGCATTCTTAACATCCCCAGTCAGAGTGGAACATTTGTTATAATTGCTGAGCTTACATCATGCAGCAAAAGTCCGGTTACTTAAATTCCTCCTTTCTTCTCATGACTAATTTGCTTATCATTTTAAGGTTGAATAATGTCATTGTCTGGATGTACTGAGGTTGATTTATCCATTCTTCCACTGACACTTCCATAAACAGGGCTGGGGATGTAACTCAGTGGCGTAGTCTGCATGAAATTCTGGGTGTCTTCCCACCCATAAACCAGAGATGATAGATACAATTCTGGCATTTGGGGAGGTGGAGACTATAGGATAAAAGAATAAGGTAATTGTTGGTTACATAGTATCTTAGAGGCTAGCCCAGGCTACATGAGAACCTACCTCAAAAATAAGCAAAGCTTTCATAAATGTCTGCAAGCAGCTTTCTGTTTGCTTGTAAATTTTCATTTCTTTACATTAGAGCCAAGGAGTGCGATTTCTGTATTATATGGTAATAAAATGCTATAGCTCTCTTTGTTTCTTCCTTTCTTTCCCTCCCCCCCCCCCTCTTTCTTTCTTTCTTTCTTTCTTTCTTTCTTTCTTTCTTTCTTTCTTTCTTTCTTTCTTTCTTTCTTTCGTTTAGAAACTGCCGGACTCTTCCAAAGTATCTGTGCGACTTCACATTCCCACAAGGAGTAAGTGAGCGCTCCCGCCGCTTTACGTCCTTTGCAGCATTTGGTGGTGCTCCATTCTGCATTGTGGCCGTTCATTGTGGTGATTTATGTGTGTATTCTTTTGATTGTTATTCATTCGTTTGTTTTAGAATGGGCAGAAAATAGAATATTTCCTCTGATTATGTTGTTGGATAGAAATCCCATTCTGAATAACTGGCCTGCTGTTTATGCTTGAATTTCTCATAATTACAGTTGAAACTATTTAACTGGAAAGGAGAAATTTGGGTGTTACGTTTGCTGATAGGTTAGAATGATGCATCTGAGACCCAGACCTCAAGGCCTTCTCTCCAGCTGTAGGCTGCCTTCTAAATAAAGCTAAAGCCAGATTTGAGAATAGAGCACCACTGTGCTTGAAGGGGTGGGAATCTGGGCAAAAGAGAAATATTTTCAAATCTTAATTTTTTTTTTTTTTTTTGAGGCAAGGTTCCTGCATGTAGCCCTGGCTGTCCTGGAACTCACTCTGTAGACCAGACAGTCACTGCAGGCCAGCGTTCAATCCTGAGAGCTCCTAAAACTACCAAGTTTAATATTTCAGGACAGACTTCTTGTTAAAGAATGAATCTCTGTCTCCTGATCACTAAGCCTCGGGCTAAACAAAGGATATTTACCATTTACCACATACCAGACAGTCTCAGATCGTTTCAGATAGTGTTATCTTAATTTGTATAATTTCCCTTTGAAATATCTTGTCACTCTGATTACTCAAACATCCTAGCAGGCTTTTCCCTCCACAGTCCTAGTCTTTATCTTTGCTGGCCTTCCAAGACAGTCTTATTCCTTTATTTAATTTTATCTTAGCTTTGCCTGATAAATCCCTACTTACCTTTCAGAGCTAACCTCAGATGTTACTACTCTAAGGAAGTCTTCTCGGCCCACAGGCTTTATGCTTCTCCTAATCTGCTGGACCTCCAGAGCACAAGAAGCTGTGTAATTTGTCAGTAGCCGTCATTTCTGCTGAAGTGTACGCTTCCCAAGGAACCATGCGCGTGTCATTTTCTGTGTCGTCTATAGTGCCAACTCTAGTCTTCTACACACAAGTGCTCAGTAAATAATCCTTGTCTAATTGCGCCAAAGGATTGCCCAAGTCAGAAGTTGAACGCTGGTCTCTCACCTCCCTTTAGATTATATCAGATACAGAACCTAACAGGAAGTATTTCTTAATTAAATTACTCGAGAGAATCTACCTCAATTCTCTCTCAGCTATATAGATTGTTTATCTATAAGAGCTATTCTCTACTCTTACAGCCTAGCCAGGGTGTGGCTGTGAGATAAGAAACTGAAGTCTTTGTCTTGAGAGAAGTCACACCCTTTTGAGCAATAAGCTTTGGAAAGCTAGGTTCTAGGACATATCCAATTAGGAAGCTATAAGAGGTAGGCCGGCACAACTGGTTTGCCAGGTCCTCTAACTTCCTGATGAGCTGAAAACCACTTGCTTTGTGCAGAGTGTCTAAAATGTCTAAAATGAAAAACCCTCGGACTTTTGAGGAGCAAACAGAATGCATCATGAATACTCTACTCACAGACTTCTTGACCCCAACATTCCAGGCTGCTAACAGGAACCTTCCTGATGCAGACGAACCATGTTCAGGTAAGGCTCCTAGTCAGAGGCAGTGATTACAGGTGGGTAATAGAATCAGAATCTGCTTCCTCTATTTCCTTTCAAGTTTTAAAAGGCAAATCCGACATTTTTAGCAACTTTTGAAAAAAATATCTTTTCAATAGGAGAGATTGTCTGACTGTTACTACTGAGAATAAACAATGCCAAAACTGTTTAAAAGAATTGAGAACGCAGCAGGAACTAGCCTGGTCTACAGAGTGAGTTCTAGGACAGCCAGGGGTACCTGGAAACCCTCTCTCAAACAAACAAACAAAACAAAAGCAAGAGACCATCTCTCTTTTGCCCAGATTCAGGAGACTTTCCGTCCCTTCAGGCGTGGTGAAAATGTTTTCCCTATCTTAGGAGAGGATTACTCTTTTGATGTGGCTATCGTTGCTGGCCGACTTCGAATGCTGGGTGACAAGTTCAACGGAGAGCTGGAAGCTTCTGTCAATAATATCATTGCAGAAACCATTCGAGGACAGGTCAGAGTTTTGCTTTTTAATGTTGTTTGCTGTTCTGTTCTATTTCAAACTTTAATTTTCTCCTTCCTTCCTTTTCCATTTCTGAATACTAGGAATAGAAATATTCTGTGAGGGTTTGGTGTATATGTTTGTTCAAGAAGCTATAAAAGGAAATGTGATTGCTAATTCCTCAGACATTAATAAAAACCCAATATATAGAAGGAACTCATAGGCTTTATCAGAGCTGCCCTTCGTGTGCACAGATCATGCTCATAGTTCATTATTCTTTGAAAATAAATGTATATATATTTATTATTATTAATTACTACTATTATTGCGTGATGTGGAGAGGGGGAAGTATGTGCCACTGCATGTCTGTGGAGGCCAGAGGACAATTTTGTGGAATTCTCCCCTTCCACCTTTGTGTAGGTTTCAGGGATTGAACTTGGGTCACCAGGCTAGTATGGCGAGTATCTTGAATTGTTAAGCTAACTTAACAACCCCATTATTCATAGTTTTAGTGCTTAATTTTGTTGGGAGTGGGCTTTTCCCCTTATCCCAGGGTTCAGCAGTAGGATTCAGACATATTGGATAGTTTAGAAATCTGACGCAATCAGAGTTAACTTCTTAAGGAACAAGAACCCGGATTTCTGGCAGCAGCACTTGGACTTTGTGTTAGCTCTGAAGATCATAAAACCGTGGTCCAGTAGATGCTGCTGATTATACCAATGACAGCAAGTTCTTATTACTTCGCATGATTGCATTTCATCGTTTAATCATTATACTTGAGTGCAAATTATTATAGAGACTGCTACTCTTAGAATCTCTGAATCAGCAAGTAACATCATGAGCAAATACCAAGCCTGCAGTTTTCATAAAATTTTGAATTGTGTCTTATGCACAATAGGCCTGCCGTGTGTACTTCCTGACTCCATGCCACTTAAGCACATAAAATAAATAGAGGCATAAGGAAACAAATAAGAAATTTACTCTACAAATGTTGAAGATAGGTTTCGAACCCACACTTATTTCACAAGCACACGTTATTCTTTCTTATGAACAGCTTGGGGTGTGCGTCTGTGTTGCATTCAGACATAATCTTACTTCCAGATACTGGTCCTGAGGCTGTCATAAATGGCTGGTAGCTGGGTCTAATTTTTCTTCTTTATTTTGGACGATAACAAACAAAACAACACAACAAACCAACATCCCTGGGTGGGGTCAGGGAGGGAAGACATTTGAAACAATTTCAAACGCAAGTTGGAAATATGGTATAAAGAATTTCTCCAGACATTTGAGAATAGCTAATGTGATAGTTCCTTTACTCTTTAATACTTTCATACTTCCTTCAAGTAAGAATTTTTTTTAATAAAATCACAATGTAACCGTCAAACCCAGGAAATTACAGTGATACAGTAAGTAGTATCTAATCTTTGTTGTTCACTCAATTTTTGTCACTTGTCCCAACAATATAATTTATATTATACCCAAAGTCAAAACCTATTCAAGCCAAATTCATAGGTAACAAGCATTTAGTTATGTTTCTTGGTCTTTTCCAGTCCGTATTGGTCCCTTAGTCTTTTATTGTATTTTATGACCTTGAAATTTGAAGATGATGGGAAATGTTGAATATCCCTGAACAAACTTGAGTTTGTCCTGTCTTGTTGAAAGAGCTCTGTCTCTTTGTCATGTTTCATATTCATTTACTTTCTAGCAAAGGCCTTCTACTAGCTGGGAGTCAGTTATTCCCCAGGGAACTCTGGTTTCTTTCAAGGAAAAATAACACTTAAAAACTAAGATATAGCACCAGTGAGAAGACGCCATGGGTGAAATTGCTAACTGCTGCTGTGACAACTTGAGTTCAATCCTCAGGATACACATGTGGAAGGAAAGAATTGCCTCCTGTAAATTGTTCTCTGACTGACACATATGCTCTATGGCATAGGTGCACATGCACAGACACAGACACAGACACAGACACAGACACACACACACACACACACACACACACACACAGAGTAAGCAAATACAGACATATAAAAACAAACAAAATCCCCTCAGATATCTTCCAAAGCTTAATTTTTTCTTATTAGGTTTGTTTTTTGGACTTTACACTCTGCTCTGATGCTCAGACAGTACTGGGCCCCTTTATAACTCAAAGATCTACCTTGACTCCATTTAATAGCTTTTGTACCAATTTACTTGAGGGAGGAAAAGAAGACATTTTTGTTGTGATTTATTTTAACATTAGATCTTGCTGCACATGTCCTAATCATGGAGATAATCCCTTCATAGTCTGATTTGCTCACTGTCAGGCCCTTAATAGCTTTCTTTCAAAGTAAGTTGTTTATCCTATCTAATAATTTCCAAAAGTATGAGCTCGGTAGGTTATTTAATGTCTTTCTAATATCAAAATAACAATCTTAAGATGAAATCTGTCCATCTGCCCTCTAATATTACCCCATGCTGTCACGGTACATTTGCCACCTCTGAGCACTTCTGAGACCTCCGGGACTGTCTGAGTCATAACTAACAGAGCCATTCTCCCTCCTCAGGCAGGAACTGTACTCAAGGACACAGTGCAGTCTCTCAGCAAAACCTGGTGTACTCAGAACCCTACCTTAGCTTTTGAAACAGCCTTTTTGGCAGTGTCAGTCAAACTTCTTGAATATGTGGCCCGTAAGGCTCCTGAAATGGCATCCCAGGTGGCTGCCTGCATGACAGGCATGATCAACGGGGACACAACCATTCGCCAGTTTATCCAGGACCTGGGAGGATGGGTAAGTATCTGTTAAGCCCCACACTTTTGTCAGGCATTGGTGCTGTTTTGGTTTTAGTAAGTAGGACTCTTAATTATGAGAGTTACCATGGTAAGTTGCCATGGAAAAAGGAAATAGAAGCTCAACCTTTGAGGGTTGGACAATGCTGCCTGAGATGCTGACTGCTGGCTATACAGCTAAGCTCTGCCATGTCTGCAGAATCAGCTACGAAGTGTGCTGTGGGGCCATTCCTATCTCAGCCTGGCTTTATCTGCTTCCTGGTGAATTTCTGAATCTTTATTCCTTGACATATTTAATATGTGTTGAGGAAATTTAGAATAATTGTGTGTGTGTGTGTGTGTGTGTGTGTGTGTGTGTGTGTGTGTGGTCTGTGATATATACATGCATATGCTTCTGAGTTTAGTCACAGTTCATATGTGGAGGCCAGAGAACAACCCTGGTTGTCAGTCCCAGTTTCTCACTATGTTCGTTACAGTCTCTTTGCAGTTCTGCTGCATATGTGAGGCTGGCTGGGCCATGAGCTCCTGCGGGCTAGTGTCTCTGCCTCCCATTGTGATGTAGGAGCACTGGGATTACAGATGAGCACTACCCCCTTGTGCTCATATCCTCATGCTTGTGGTTGTGGTAAGCACTTTACCCACCAAGCCATTTCCTAGCCCCCAGAATAATCTTATTATTACCTAACCAAAAACAGTTTGTGAAGCAGACACAACAGGACTGATGCACATAGCAATTCACAGAGACTGTGACAGCATGCGTTGGGTTCAAGGCAAGTTAATCCCAGCACTGAGACAGGAAAATGGACATAGGCTCCCAACCCCCAACTAAGAAGCTAATTGGAACTGGTACCTGCTGGCAAAGTAAAATTTACTTTTTTCCAGTGGAGTCTCACTGAGTATTGAGGGTAGTCCCCACATCCAAGAATAGATGGATAATACAAAACAAATACAAAAAAAGTATTTTATTGACTTTAAGTCTCATTTTGCTTTGTTTAGGCATTTTTTTCCTCTGATTGGTTTTTTAATTATATATTTGGTTTTTACTGTTGTGGTTTGGGGGGGATTGTGTGTGTGTATTTGTGTGTGTTTGCATGTGCACATGCATGCACATGTACATGCTTCTTGGTTTTTGTTTGAGAGAGAGAGAGAGAGAGAGAGAGAGAGAGAGAGAGAGAGAGAGAGAGACAGAGAGAGAGAAGTTGGGTACACTAAGCCTGTATCTTAATAATTTGTAATGTTTCCACTGTCTTAGGATACTCCTTTCCATTTCTGGGATCAATAAAAGTTGTAGTCCCTGAAGGTATCTTCAGGTAATTCTCTGGGTTCTCAGAGTTGCTAAGGACCATCCTTTTGATTAGGATTCTCACTCTTCTTCTAGGGAAACCTGGAGGGCTGAAGAAGAGGGTTCTCCCCGGACTGAGCATACTTCTTCTGGCAGATCGGGTGGCTGTTTTCTGACAATTAAAACATGCTGTTTTCAAGTCCGCCAGTGTCCTTTCTATTGATCATTGACTTTGGAAGCAGCTTCCAGGAGCCTACAGTGACATTATACTTTCTCGCCTCATGTGAGTTTTAGTAAGAGTTTGTCGAAACCAAGACCTCCTGAGAAAGTAATTTCTTAGTAGTAAAATTTCAAGCACCAGGTCCGATCTTTGCTGGAGATATCTGGAAGGAAACAGCACATCAGAAACGTTTTCTTTAGGTTTAGACTTGTCTTTTGGTGAGGATTTCATCTGCCAGTGATTTTGGAATCAGAAGGATATCAGGAGTTTTAGTTTAAGTCTTGTTCCTTCAAGTAAAGGATTTTCTTTCACTTCTACCCTAGGTTTCTCATTTCTTTCTCCTGAGCAGAATTTACCCATCCACTCTAGGAAGTTGAGGGCAAAGTTAGCAGCTTTCTTGTTTACCTTCCTACTAGAAATACAAAGAGAGATGAGGCAGCTGCTGTGCTTTATCGTCAGACACGGAAGTCCTGGTCCACGCGCAGAACCCAAATTGGTTCATCCCAGCATGGCCAAGGCTAATTTCACACTGAAACAAGGCTCCAGGCCTTAGTAGACCCCCAGATTTTAGTACAACTGACTCCATGATTGAAGTTCCACTTCTAGCTGACTACTCTTGTTTATAGAAGTATGTCAACCCAGAATATGGTTTTTGTGCTTAAAATCTCACCTTGAGAAAGGCTCTGTGCTACACTGGGATCCCAAACACCCATTGCAGTCACTGGCCCACTAATAAAGACTTTCTATTGGCGTAAACCCATGCTCAAGCAGTCCCTTTTGGTGGATACCCCACATTTCCAGAGGTCCTACTGGGATCCCCAGAGATCAGACCTTGAGACACCAGGAGTCTCAGACCCCTTGGAGTAGCAGGAAGAGCAGAGTAGTGAAGCAGCTCCTAGGAGGTGTGGAACTTGAGTTCCAGGACTCTCTTTGATTGTCATTGCCTAACACTTCAGAGAGGTCTGATAACTGTACCTCAAAAGGAAACAAATTAGAAAGTCTGCTGGTCTGTTACTTCTGGAGGTAAGTCTGGTTAAGGCACCTTCCATTTAGACACATTGGAGAGGTCCCATGGCCACTGATCTAGTGTGCAGAATCCATGAATGTATGGAGGCCACCCCTGGCTGTTCTACTGTGTGCCTTCCTGTGTGTTTCTGCCAGTTCTGTGTTCCTTTATTAACCAGTGGCTTTCCCTAGGCTGAGAAACTGCTCCGGATCTGATTCCCTTTGCCTTTGCCAGGTCACAGGGGCTCCCCCAACCCCTGCCTGTCCCACTCTGAATGCTCTTGTGTTTTGTCGCTTGACTCCCAATCACAGGGACCAGGCTGTGTAGAGTCAGAGCAGCCGACCTTTTATCCTGGGCCCCTGGCATCTAAGCAGTTCCTGCCGTGTGCATTCCCTCTGCTCCCCGTCTGCTCTGAGAAGCCCCACAGAAGGGCAAAGGAGGGGAAGCACAGCTGCTGCCGCTGCCGCCGCCGCTTCCTTCTCCTCCTCTTCTTCTTCTTCTCCTCCTCCTCCTCCTCATCTTCCTCCTCCTCCTCCTCATCTTCCTCCTCCTCCTCTTCTTCTTCCTTCTCCTCCTCCTCCTCCTCATCTTCCTCCTCCTCCTCATCTTCCTCCTCCTCCTCTTCCTCCTCTTCTTCCTCCTCTTCCTCCTCTTCCTCCTCCTCCTCTTCCTCCTCTTCTTCCTCCTCTTCCTCCTCTTCCTCTTTCTTCTGTTCCTCCCCCTCCTCCTCCTCCTTCCATAATTTTTGTCTCCTTTTCAACCAGTTATACATATAATTGAAAAACTCAAAATTTTTTTGAAAAAAAAAATCTAGGAAAACTGTCCTCTGACTGGGGGAGTGGTGGTCATTGACGAACAGTGCAGCCTGGACAGAACAGAGTTTCTCTTCTGTCCAACACTGACCAAGGAGAGTTTGAACAGTTTTCACTAGGTCCCTTTTATAAGAATTAAAGATAGCTGCTGAAGAAAGTTCCCTTTGTTATCCAGTCTGCCCCAGATATTAAAAAATTATAAAAGTTAAAAAAATTAAAATTTAAAAATGTTGACAGGTATATGTAAGTTCCAGTTGCTGGAGGTAGGTCAAAAGGTGTTTCACAACAGAGAACTGAGTAAAATGAGACTTTTTGCATAAACTGAAAGCCACCATCACCTTCTCTGATATGGGACACAGTTAGATTTACCAGTAAATGTTGGTGTCTTATCTCCTCATTGAAAGTCCTACCCACAATTTAAAATAAAATACATTTGGACTATCACATTGACAACAAAGATACCTGGGGGAATGGGCAGAAACCACTGGTCCAACAAAAGTTCCTATAGTTGTTCAACTAACCAGTTTAGTTACCCAAGTCTAGATTAAACAAAAAGGAAAATTGCATCCTCATTGCCTGGCTTAGAGAGATAGGCAGCCTAGTGCCAGTCACCCTGGAATACTACTCTCCTGCTTGTGAAGAAATGTGGGGCCTTTGATTCCATGAGTCTAATTCTTCCAGAGAAATAGCTGTATACTCCCTTGGATCTAAAACTTTGATGAGACACTAAATGCTGGCCTCCTATCTTTCATCAGAGGTTTTCTGATTGATTAGACATAGATTATAAGGGCCACTGAGGGACTGCTGCAAGAATTATAGACTCTGGGCTATGAAGTATTGGCTAAAAAGCCCAACTTGTACATCAGAGGCTACCTATCTTGGTTACCAGCTGAGGGGAGGCAAAAGGAGTCTGTCTCACAGTAGGATCACTGCCAGCCTTCAGATCCCACCTCCAAAGACTTAAGGGACAGGTTTTAGAGTTCCTGGGTGCAGCTAGATATTGCTGCTTCTAGATACCAGAGTCTGTAGAATAGTAAGGCCTCTATACACCAGCACAGAGCAGGGCACTGAGCCTCTCATCTGAGACTAAACATAAGGTATTTGAGGCTTTAAAAACAGCTCTGACTTCAGCTCTAGACCTAGAACTTACAGGGGTCTCTTGTTTGTGTAAGAAACAAGACATTACAAAAGGAGTTTTGATCCAAACTTTGGGGCTATGGAAACACCCTGTGACAACCTGTAGAAAAGACTAGACCCTGTAGCACAAGGTTGCCCACCTATCTAAGAGCTGTGGCAGCTACCACTAGTCTAATGAAAAATGTTACCTCTCAGTCAAGATCTTATACTCACGTACCATGCCATTGAGGCCTTCCTCTGAGGAACACCAGAGTGCTGGCTGTGTGATGCCTGTGTGACCCAGTACCTGTCCCCCTCCTGGACCACCCTGGAGTGCTTTTTGAGAAACCCACTGCCATCCATCCTGTCTTCTTGCCTGTTGATGACCTGTAAGTGCTTATCCATGAATGTCATGAGATGAGGAATAAAATAAGACACATGGGGGATAAAGATGTTACTTTAACTGAAGCAATGTGGGCCCGAGCCAGGGATCTTAGTCTAGAAAGCAGAACTGATTGATCTTACCTGGGCTCTCAGAAGGGAGAAAAGAAGAGTGCACTACTACACACAGACAGTTGTTATGTTTTTACTACTGTGCATGCATACAGAGAAAGAGAGAGCTTCTCACTACTGGGGGGAAGAATATTAAAAGCAAAAAGAAAATCTTGCCCCACACACCCAGACAGAGTCTATTTGGCTTCTCTTATAAATCTTCCCTTATCAACTACTGGTCTACTTCAAGGACATAAAAAAGGAAACTCCTACAAGAGGTGACAGGGGCACTCACTGGCTTGGCTGTCTGACAAAAGGCCCTAAGACCAGTGGGGCTTACTGATAGTCTGATAACTCCAGGGGCTTCACATGGTCTGGAGCAGGTTGAAATGAGACACAGAGTAGGACTCAGGTGTGGCTTTAAAGACTGACGGGCTCTGGACATTTTTAGCTCTCTAACTATACTGAATGCTGATGATAACTTCTAAAAGGTCCTAAAAGCTTTCTTGCTCTTTCTGAGGGTTAAAAGCTGCTGGCTTAGATGATTGACATCTGTAGCCTTACAGCAGGGGATGAAGTAGTGTGGCCTTTACTCTATCTCAGCAGGGACTGTGCAGCTCTAACTTTCAGCCTGCTGGTTGAAGTCACCAGAAGAAAAAGGGACACTTTGAAAAGTGATTTTAACATCTATTTCTAAGTTGTAAAAATTTTCTCCTATGAAAACTCTCTAAGAAAAGGGGGATAAGGGGAGAGACTGTGTCCTCGTCTTGTCCTCAGCACTTATATATCCTTTTGAATACATGACCACATGGTAAAAAGTTCAATACAACTTTATACATAAATTCAAGCCATATATTGAATAAAACGTTTACAACAGAGAATGTTTACATTTGTATCCATTAGGAGTAATTATTTGCCTAAACATTCATTGTCTGTCCCAAGCTTAACAGTTTCCTGGAGAATTAAAAACCATAGCTAAGTGATTAGTGAAGTTTTGTATAGATAACCCCAGTCAATATTTTATCTTCTGTCCTAGCACCTGTAATAAATCATTAGTCCCCTTTTTATGACCTTTGGTCAATTGTTTTACAACCTCTTAGGATGTGCTCTGAGTAATAAAAGTTTGACTACTATCTAGAAGCAATTAACTGGTAACATATGGGAGACAGACAGAGTTCTCATTGCAGTTTTGACTAGCAGAAAAGGGTCTAATAGCAGTCCCACTCTAAAAGAACTTAATAAATACTGATAAAATTTTAGGAATTCTTATAGGATCATCATTAAGAATTGAGAAGTCATCTACTTGTCTATATAGCTTCACTACAAGACAATACATCTTCATTGTTCTGCAGAGATCTACTCAAAAGGGTGGGCTAGTACATAGTGATTGTAATATGTATTTAATAATAACAGGAAAAGCATATTAATAACCGGAATCTCTCCTGGTTTATTAATCCATGATGGACTCATCTCAGGAAGATTACCTGCTAGTTATTAGCTTGTTGGCTGCTGACAGATGACATATCCCAACCTGGGCTGCCTGAGACTCTATGGCATAACCAAGAGGAACTCAATGGACAGCTTGAACCACAGGTTGGTGGGGGATGCCAGAGGGAAAGACCATTCTCCTAGAAACAACCGGCAGGACTCTGGTTTCATGGTAACTGACCTTCACCAGGCTACTTATCCACAAAACTTTCTGAGTTGCTCAGACCAAGGTATGTCATGCCTAGCCTATAAATACATATTAGCTACACCTATGTTATACGACCATGAATGGCATGTCTCAGCCAGGTGCCAGGGTGGTGCTCAAGTAAATCTAAAGCAGAGAGCCCTTATCCAAGAAGGGGTCCAAACCAGAGGCAAACTTTGGGAAAACTGACTTGACCAAGATCTGGCCTGCAAGAAGAGGGTAACTAACACTTCTTGCTAGTTTTCATAGATGCCTTTTCCTGCCTGAACTGAAACTGCTCAAACTGTAGCTTAATAGCTCCTCCAGGAGCTGGTCCCATAATTTGGCCTTCCCCTAGCAATTGAGTCCAACATTCATAGCCAAAACCTCTCAATAGCTTTAGACACAGATTGAAAATGTCATTGTGCATATAGACCTCAGAGTTCTGGGCAGCTTAAAAACAGCACAACATAACCACCACCACAACAAAATAGGACATTTTAAAAAACCCTGATAAAATTCTCACTAGAGTCAACAGATGTCTTTCCTTTGTTGTGCTTCAGGCCTGCTGTACCCCATGTAGGAAGGGATTTACCCACTATGAGATTATGTTTGGAAGACTTCCCAGGCTAACATCAGCAATTAGTAGAATTCTCTAAACATTCTTTTCTCAAGTCGCAGCAGGCCCTCTAATTCTCCACACAGGCTCATTGGACTCTCTGAGAGACTCAGCCAACCTCCAAATCTACCACTGGTTTCCCCTGTTCAAGCCCAGTGTATCGTCTGAGTTGGTATCTAGCCAAAGGGCAGCTGGAACCAACCTGGAAAGGAGACCATATGGTAATCCTCTCCATGCTTATGGCTGTGAAAGTAGACGGATCCACAGATCATCACACCCAGGTCAAGAAAGCAGAAACTGCAGAGGCCACAGTCGCTGCTGCCAAATGAACTGTCTGCCGACTATGGGGCCACTAAAGTCAAGGCTTTATTGGGCACCAGGCCCTTCAGTTGTCTGCCCCTTCCTCTCTTCCTGAGGTTTTTGTTTGCTATGAATACAGAGTTATGGTCCACCCACCACTACTCTCAGGCCTGGACCTGGGAACTGAAGAAGACAGATACAGGGAAGGTATTACCTAGCGTGACTACAGACCAGAAACTCATATTCATCTTGACCTCTGCTCACTAATGCCTACTTTAAATGTATGATTATATTGGGGAAAGGAAAGATATGAGAGTTTATCTTTTTGAGATAAGAATACAGAATTTATAATTGCATGTCTTATGGCTGGGCCTCTTGCTAGGAACAAAAGAGTTTCTATTGCAAAAACTGGGGTTGTGAAACAGGTTTCACGGAAATTTTTTTTAATAATTTTTCTGATGTTTGAGAAACAAGGAAAACCTGGAGAATCAGACTCTATGTCATAGGGAGGGACTTTGGATAGATTTACTAGAAACTGCTCCCCCTGCCAGGTCCTCAGACCTTTATCGTGGATCCTAAACAAAGTCAGGGTCAGAGTCCCACCCACTGATGTCCAGAAAGCTGAGAGATCCCAATTCTACTTTCCACTTTTGAGAAGATCCACCACTTGATTAATTATTCCCAGTTATAAATTGGCCAGATTGCTGGTTTTACTTAGATCCCTGGCCCCCTAACTACATAGGGGTAGGAACTAACCAAACCCCATTGACTGACAAAATTCAGTGTAACTGGGGGCAGCCCAAATTAATGTTAGAGGACCTACAGAGGGCTGAAACTTTTCTAATATCTAGAGCTTTTAACTATACACTTCCACATATTCTGACATCTGCTGTTCTGCCTTATTCAGCAATATTACTGAAGTCCTAACACTACTCAGTGAACATGTACTAATAGTTTGACTAAATGCACCTTTTCTGATGTTTTCCAAAATAAATAGACAGGTTGGCCAGGACCTAGAAGTATTAAAGGTTTCAGTTTCTAAATTAAAGCAACAGTTGATTTCCTTACAGAAATAGTCCTACAAAAGAAGCTTAGACTTCTCATGAGACGAAAAGGGACTATGTCTGGTTTTAGGAGAAATTTGTTTTTGAGCTAATTTGAAAAACTAAAACAAAGAGAACAAGACAAAGACATAAGTCAAACAATTGGTACCAACCTCTAGACTCCTGGTCCCTATGGCTAGTTACTCTGCTATCAGCACTGGCTGGACCTTTAATTCTCATTCTAGCTGCATTAATATCGGGGTCCTCATCTTAAACTATGTGATCAATTATGTATCTTCGGGTCAGTGAAAGTAATGGTCCTTAGGATGAACTACACCTCTTCATAGCAAGATGAGCCAATTTGTCTGATTCACCAGTGGGGGTGTAGTAGTAACATAACTGGTTCCATGGGAAGTACCATTCAGCCATAAAAGTCAGCATGTAGACAGTATCATCTGCCAAAATGAAAACAAACACCTAGTCCATCAAAGTCCGTAGCTCTGGGAAAGTCTCTAAATGTTCTTACCTTGCTTTTTGGTAAGCTACTTTGGTAGTTCCACTTCTGGCTAACTGTTCTTGCTCCCCAACATATGTTGTTTTCAGGGTTACAATTGCTGTCATGAAACACCACTTTTAGAAGAAAGATTTGTTTGTTCACAATTCCATACAACAGTTGATTATCAAAAGCAGTGAGGACAGGAATCTGGAGGCAGGAGCTGATGGAGGCCATGGAGGGTGCTGTTTACTGACTTTCTTATCTTTGGATGGCTCAGCCTGCTTTCTTATAGAACCCAGGACCACAGCTCGGGGATGGTACTGCCTACAATGGACTGAGCTTTTCCCCATTGATTACTAGTTAGGAAAATACCTTATAGTCAAATCTTACAGAGACTTGTTCTCATTGAGGCTCTCTCCTCTCTGATGATTTTAGCTTGTGTCAAGTTGACATAAAACTAGCTAGTACATATGCCAGCTCAGAATGTGTTTTGTGTTGTGCTTAAAAGCTCACCCTGAGAAAGGCTTGGTGCTACACTGGGATCCTGAATGTAAGTAGCAGCACTTACTTACCAAGCCAGTGTTTCCTGATATGCTGGGTAAGAAATCAAAAACCATGGACTATGGCTGAAACAATTTTATTGCAAGCAATCAGACTTTTTATACTGTATCAGTAACAGAATACAGTGGAAATTGCCAGGACTAACACCACTGTAGTTGTCAAGATAATATGGCATTTACAAGCTATACAGGGTATACAAGATTAATATCTAAGACTAATTGTCCTGTCAGATCTCATGCTTTGCTGACTTCTAGGGAACACAGAAACGTGGGTGGCCTGAATACTTCACTGCCTAAGGGAGCGACTCAGTTTCTCAGGAACTGAAAGGCTCACAGTGCCCCAGGAGCCATAGACTCTAATCTGAAAAATCTGGCACATGCCTCTCAAGGCAGCTAGAGCGAAGATTCCTTGTACCTGAACACCCAGTGTAGTCACTGGCCAGACATGGGGCTTTAACCCGTAGCAAAGCAGTCTATTTTGGTGGATTTCCCACAATAAAACTCTTTCTGAAGTATGGTTTGCACACCGCCCGTGGACTTCAGTGAACTTCTCATTGCCAGAACATATCCTTAGAGACTGGTTTTCTAAGGCTAATTAGAGCCTAGGAACCTACATTTTCAACCGCACAGATAAGTCGGATACATACAATGTGAGAACATCTCTTTAGAGCAGGAGTTCATGCATTATGCACCGCAGACTACATCTGGCCTGTTGTCTGTTGTGTGTATGGTGGATGCACTGAGTGGGTACCCCTGAACACACAGTGGGGATAGAGGGATAGGTTGATTATCTTTTTATCACTCCCCACCTTGTTTTCTGAGACAAGATCTCTCACTCAAGCTTCTAGGGCCCTACCCTCCTCGGCCCCCCAATCCTGGGTTTACAGGTAAGCACTTACATCTATTGCTTGCCTTTTAGTGGTTCTTGAGATTTGAACTCAGATCCTAGTCTTTCACATCAAGCACTTTTACCCACTGAACTGTCTCCTCAGCTCTTATTTTCTGTTTTTGTAAATAAAAATTTACTGGAATGCAGCAATATTCAGTTATTCCTAACTGTCTTTACACTGCAACAGCAGAGTTGAATATCATCATAGTACATAGCATATGACCGATCAGGTCTAAAATATTTGTCACCTGTCCTTCTGTGGACACAGTTGCTGATCCCTGATCTAAAGCAAAATTTTTCTTTCTTTTCTTATTAGATATATTTTTTTACTTACATTTCAAATGTTATTCCCTTTCCCGGTTTCCTGTTCATAAGGCCCCCCATCACCTCCCTCTCCCCCATATGGTTGTTCCCCCCATTCACTTCCTTCCCCCTCCCCCCAACATTCCCCTGCACTGGAGGTCCAACTTTGGTAGGACCAAGGGTTTCCCCTTCCACTGGGGCCCCAACAAGTCTATTCTCTGCTACATATGCAGTTGGAGCCCTGGGTCAGTCCATGTATAGTCTGTGGTAGTGGTTTAGTCCCTGGAAGCTCTGGTTGGTTGGCATTGCTGTTCTTATGGGATTGCAAGCTCCTTCAGCTCTTTCAATCCCTCCTCTAATTCCCCCAAAGGGGGTCCTGTTTTCAGTTCGGTGGTTTGCTGCTAGCATTGACCTCTGTCTTGGGTATGCTCTGGATGTGTCTCTCAGGAGGGATCTATATCCGGTCCCTTTCAGCTTGCACTTTTTAGCTTCATCCATCTTATCTAGTTTTGATGGCTGTATATATATGGGTTACATGGGCCACTTGTGGGGCAGGTTCTGAATAGCCGTTCCTTCAGTCGCTGGATCTAAAGCAAAATTTAACATCCAAAATTCTATTATAATGTTGACAATTTCTGTAAGATAGTAATAGGGTTTAGGTTTAAAGATACTAAAGCCTTTACATTTCTAAAAATTATATTTAATTACGGGGAGTGGGCACATACCACGGTACACATGTGGAAGTCAAAGGGCACTCCAGGGACTGAACTCGGGTGGTCATGCTTGGAGGTGAGGCCAGCACCTCTACCCACTGAGCCACCTCATACCTAACTCCTTCTATCAGAGCTTAGTTTTGGAGAATTGTTTCTTATACAGTCCATGCTTCCTCAGGAGTCTGCAGCCAGTCAGAAACCTCTGAGTCCTGAGCAGTTAATGGAGAGTATGTATTTTACCAGTCTTACAAGTAAGAGTGACAGGAAGCAAAGCGTAAAGTTACTGTGATCTGCGTATCTCATCGTGTCCTCAATAACCTGGCAAATCAGAAGGCAGCAACCAAGATTCCTAAGAGAGCACTCCCCTGAGTGTTAAGAAGTAAAGCACTGTGACTTTTAGCTGAAGCCGAACAAGGCTGACAACTTCCCCTCCCTGGGTCAGCCATCTGCAGAGCGTGAGTAGGTGCTGCTGCTGGAATAGTTTATCAGCCTAGGCTGATTTCCGGGATGCCTCGACAGATCACCAGAGGCTAGTAATCCAGAAGTGAGATTCTTGTTACTCTGTGGTAGAAGTTAGCGCGTTTGCCAATATTTAAGATGACCGATGTGCTTCTTTGTCCCTTACATTACTACAAATTCAGGGTGGTGAGCTTTTCCGTATTTTTACCCCTTGGGTGGAAATCATTTGGACTGCCTGATTTTAACAATCTGGTTTCTCTATAGGTTAATGATGTAGTATTGGACAAAAGACCTAGTTTCTCTGTTCTTTCGTCTCCACTTCTTTAAAAGAGACTTTAAAAGAGTAGCCACAGGGCTGTTGAGAAAGTAAATGAAACATTATACTTCTGGTGCAACTCATGTTGTTAGACATGGCTGACACCTCCTGCCTCTCCCACTCCTGCTCATTTCTGTGTACTGTTTATTTCCTAGTCTTGCAGATTGCCGTTCTGACAGCAAAACCACAGCCTTTTAATTTGTTTAGTTTTATTTTATCCTTTTCCTGTAATCACAGTCATTCAATTATCATTGTCATTTATTTCTTCCTTGTTGTTTCAATGCTTGCTAGACATTTTAGTTGTTGTTGTTGTTGTTTGTTTGTTTGTTTTTCCAGTCAGGGTTTCTCTGTGTAGCCCTGGATGTCCTAGAACTCACTCTATGGATCAGACTGGCTTCAAACTCACGGAGATATCTGCCTGCCTCTGCCTCCAGAGTGCTGGGATTAAAAGTGTGAGCTGCCGCCGCCACCACCACCACCACCACCACCACCACCACCACCACCACCACCACCACCCAGATTCCTAGCGTTTTATTGACACCTGTCTGGCTCCTGGTGAAGCCTCAGTGGCCCTGGCTGATTTCTCTTCTCCAGCGTTGTCCCGCCCTATTCCAGCTGGTCATATCTATTACCATGAGGTTGAAAAAAAGCTTCTTTATCCATCACTTCATTTTTTTTAAAATTTTGTATATGAGTACTCTATCGCTGTCTTCAGACACACCAGAAGAGGGCATCAGATCTTATTACAGATGGCTGTGAGCCACCATATAGTTGCTGGGAGTTGAACTCAGGACCTTTGGAAGAGCAGTCAGTGCTCTTAACCACTGAGCCATCTCTCCAGCCCCATTGTTTCATTTCTATACACACATTTCTCTCTCTCTCTCTCTCTCTCTCTCTCTCTCTCTCTCTCTCTCTCTCTCTCGGGTCTTTGTAGATAAGGCTAGCTTCAAACTAAATCCTTCTACCTCAGTCATCTAAGTGTTAGGATTGTAATTGACTTTTAGAAAGGATTACTTGTATTTCTGTATATCTATGTCTACATGTCATGTGTGGTGTAAGTGTTCACAGAAGCCAGAAGAGGGCACTGGGTTTCCTGGAGCTGGAGTTACAGGTAGTTGAGAGCCACCTAAGCGGATGCTGGCAACTTTGGCTCTCCCCTGGGAGAGAGCAGCAAGTAATCCTAACTGCCCAGTCATCTCTCCCTCATAGCATCACCAATCCCTTTAAAGTTTAGCATCGATATTATGACACTTTTGAGAAAAGTTATCAAAAGGAACATTTATTCCTTTTAAAATATATATTTGTGTGTGTGTGTGTGTGTGTGTGTGTGTGTGTGTGTGTGTGTCCACAAGTGTACTACGACCTACCCGTGGAAGTCAGAGAGCAACTTGCAAGAACAAGTTGTGGGTCCCAGGAATTGAATGCAGGTCATCAGACTTGGCTGTAAATGCCTTTCCCCACTGAGCCACCACCCTCAAGCCAGCATTTACTCTTTTTAAAAGAAGTCAGAAGAAATCGAAAAACACTTTCTAAAACCATTGTTTTGATTGCCATGTTCTTAAAATCCCTAAGTGAGACTTGGGGTCATTATAGCCATTCTAAGCTTTTTTTCCTAGAATTTTTTTTTTTTTTATTCCTTTTGTGGTTCTTGCCATGAGTTCTCTTAAGTCATAGCTGTCAGTTTGCTTATCCCCAGCTGAAGAATTCTTAACATCTGTGGCTGTTGTTCATGTCCCTGGCCTCCCTCTGATTCTCTTGCATGGCTGAGGAAAGCATGAACATTTATTGAGTGAATAAGTGAACGAGTTCCAGTTTCCTTTGACCCAAGCCTCACGAAGGACGCTTTCTCTTAAGAAAAGGGTAAATTGCTTCAACTATAAGAACTTACCAGCTGACCTTTGCCTATTAGTATTCTGAAACCAAAGGCAAACTGTGACTGTCTGCGGAGTAAGTGGGGGAGGGTAACCAACTGAAAGTCTGCAGTAGTAACCGAACAGCTTGATGAGGTCTCAGAATATTGTAGAAACGAGAAACTGATGAAGACATGACGCATCACACAAGCTTCACCGGTGGGATTTTAGAAGCCTCTTCTGCATGTTTCTAAAAGGAGACAGTAGTATAGGTATAAGAAAGGAGGCATAAGGACTTTGTGTCTGTGGTGGCCTTTTTGAGTAGGACTCTGAACACTATCAGGGACATCGTTCCCTCTACAACAGTACCGCTGCTTGGGCTCTCAGGGAGGAAGTTACTGTTTGCCTGGTTCCCAGGGCCTCCCTACAGCGAGGGTCCATCTGCTCTTGGCACAGTGAAAATGCCTACCCAGAAGGTACAAATATAGATGTACCAGGTGGCGGAGCTCGGACACTGGTGTGGCACTCACTCTATCACTCAGTCTTGTAGGTAGACTCAAAACCATGCTGAATACCGTGTTTCACAAATGCCTAGAAGACAGCGTCCCTGCCTCTGAGAAGCAAGAAGTACACGGTCTGCTTTATATGCTCTCTTTGGGATAAACTCTCAGACTTAGGAGGAATAAGAAAGATGAAGAAACTCAGAACATGTATGTAGCTGGAACGCAATTATATTACAGAACGTCAGACTCAGAAGATGGTGGCAAGACGGTACAGGAAAGAGTTTTGAAGAAAAAGTAGTAGGCGTAATGGCTTTATTTTCTTCTTGGTGAAAATTGGGGGTATGGGTAAAAACAGCAAAAGAAGTGGCAGTGGAACGGAACAGTCTGTGGTGATGTGGTCGGGTAGTTCGGGTGAGGCCGGCTGCTGAGGACGGCAGCTGATACTGATAAGCTCAGCAGATTTATTTCCAGTTGTTCCCATAGCTTATTAATTATTCTCATTCTTTACAAAAGATGCGCGCGCGCGCGCGCGCGCGTGTGTGTGTGTGTGTGTGTGTGTGTGTGTGTCTGTGTGTGTCTGTGTGTTGCATACGCATGTATATAATCATGCTTGTGTATATGACTACAGAAGTTGGCATCAGACATCCTCTTCTATCACCTTCCACCCCAGGGGTTTCTCACTGATCCTAGAGAGCTCACCCACTCAGCTAGAGCAGGTGAGAGCCAGGGATCCATGCATTTCTTCCACCCTCCCTGTGCTAAGAGCACAGGCCCAGGCCACGGTATCCAGCCTTTAACCCGGTGCTGGGGATCCAAACGCAAGTCTTCACCCTTGTGCAACGAGTACTGCATCACCTAAATCATCTCCCTCGCCCTGCATTTTGGTTCTGTATTAAAGCATTAAAGCAACATTTAAATCACTTCAACCCAGCGTTTGCTGCTAGACGCTATAGCAGGGGAGATGCGTAGGTAGACAAAGATAACCCATGAGCTCATCAGTGCCACAAAACAGAGGTGGAACTGGGAATGGGGGGTGACCCGGGAATGACAAAGACACTAACAAGAAAGGAGCGAGTTGACCCGATGACCAAAAGAATGTTTACTAAGGACTGTGTAACACAACGCAAAGTCCACCTGGCCCAGGAGAAGACAGGAAGAGTGAAACAAAAGCTAAAATTGAATGAATGAATTTTCCAGGGTAAACTCACACCCCCTCAGAGAGAGAGAGAGAATGTGGTTCTGATGAGCTGAAGTACCTGCTTTTCTTACATTGTTTTATCCTGCCCTAGTCCTCATCCCAAAAGAGGTGTGTGTGTATGTGTGTGTGTGTGTGTGTGTGTGTGTGTGTGTGTGTGTGTGTGTGTGTACTCCCTAATCTTCACCACACTGAAGTTTCTCTTTAGCTGATTCCTTTGAACATGAGAGATAGTGGTGAACTATGACTTTTCCTTTCTTAGGTGCTCACTCCTGACACTTTTTTTTCATGGTGTTTGTGAGTCTTTTGTTGCTTGGAATTGCTGTAATCACTCAGGGTTTATGCCACCCTGGTTTAAGTATTTCGTGGCAAGTTCATAAACTCTTAAATACTTGCTGACCTTTTCTTTCTGTGTGACCTTTGCTCCCTTCTCCAGCTCACACTTTTCCTGTGAATCGACATTACTTTGATCCAGTAGCAGTATGCCCTGTGGAAATTAAGTAGATTTGTTTAAAATTAAACAAGATTTTTTTTCTCCTTCTGTTTGATTTCTGCTTGCTCAAGTGGTCTTCTCAGGAAACTGTTTATAGCTAAGTGAGGTTTCATTTTCTTACAGTATTTCTACATCTTTAGATTTTTCAGGAGAGCAAACTTTTGAGATTGATGTTTATTTTTTAAAAAAGTTTGTACTTCTACAACTGATCATGCGATATCCAGCCACAGCGGATACATTACAGCACAACTCTTGCACCTAAGGTGCAGGGAACATTATGGAAGAGGGGGGCAGGAAGATTGTAAGAGTCAGAGGATCAGGAAATCTACTGTGAAACTGTGTCTCTGAGAAGTGACAGGGAAGCTGCCCCCATGATTCTTCAACAACATGGTTGTGCTCAAACAAGACCTGAACAATGGCAACACCAACAGGCAGGCTAACCTGGAAATGTGAAGTCTCACAGGACCTATCCCTAGATCAGAACTCTAGGCAACTAAGGGGTGATGAGAGCTGAGGAAGTAGTGTGAGGACAAGCATCCTAATAGGTTATTCTATACCAAGTGGGCAGCCCCCAAATCACATGCATACAAGCAACACTAAATTAACTCAGTCAGTTGTATTTATGTATGTATGTGTGTGTGTGTGTGTGTCTGTGTGTGTGTGTGTGTGTGTGTGTGTACAGGAATTTGAGAGCGAGTGGTGGGGTTAGAGGAAGGAAAGAGAATGGGTGGGTGATATAATTATATTTTAATTTAAACAATTATGAAGTTATAATAGGGCATTATTTACAAATATTTAGGTTTTTGGTAAAAGATATTACACCATCTGAGAAAGTTTTGCTTTCTTAAAAAAATATTTTTTAAATTCTGTGACTGTGTCTGTGTCTGTGACTGTGTCTGTGTCTGTGACTGTGTCTGTGTCTGTGTCTGTATATGTGTCTGTGTATGTGTCTGTGTCTGTGACTGTGTCTGTGACTGTGTCTGTGTCTGTATATGTGTCTGTGTATGTGTCTGTGTCTGTGTCTGTGTCTGTGTCTGTGACTGTGTCTGTGACTGTGACTGTATCTGTGTCTGTATATGTGTCTGTGTATGTGTCTGTGTCTGTGACTGTGACTGTGTCTGTGTCTGTATATGTGTCTGTGTCTGTGTATGTATATGTGTCTGTGTATGTGTAGGTGAGTATAGGTGCCCATAGAGGCCAAGGCTTCAGATCCCCCTTGGAGCTGGAGTTACAGGCAGGTGTGGGCGAATTGATGTGAGTGCTGAGAACTGGACTCTGCTAAGTGCTAAGCCATCTCTCTAATCCAGTTTTATCTTATGTATTTATTTATAGCTCCTTCCCTGGGAAGAGCTGAAAAAGTTAGTGAGATACACTCTGTGGCTGAGGAAAATAGATTTAAGCATTATTAGATATTTTCCCAGGCTAAACATGTATATTTTAGGGATTTAGAATAAGAGAAAAATAGTGGTAAGATAGAATTAGGGTGGGGTGGAATTTTTTGTTAGTTGATAAACTAACAAAGGTTTTGTGTAGATAGTTTGAGGCCATTCTAAAGAACCAGAGGCATTTGAAACCTTATCTCTCGCTGATACAAACACAGAAAATAATCTTCCTTTTAGAACCTTGTTTTCTTATTCTACATTAAGCAAGTTAGTTTAGAATGTTTTTTAAAAAACCAATATTCACGTCTACCTGTTTCGTTCTGAGATGCTTTAGTAGCTTCCCCAGGGTTCGCACCATACTCTGGCTCCCTTACGTGGTAAATCCAATCCCTAGCCTATCGCTTTGTACGTTGTAGGTGGTAGGTAACTCTGTTGAACAAATTGGATTTTATTGTTTTTTTTTTCCTCATTAAAGTAATATAAATTATAGCTCCTTGATCCTACCTTGTTTTTAATTGGATATTTTAATTTAGTATGCACAGCAATGGGCTTCACTGAGGCATTTTTATACCCATGTCATGTGACTTTGTTCTCATCCACCCTTTTCACTGCTGCGTTTCCTACCTGCCATGCCCCCTTCTGTCTGTCTCCTTCCTCTCCCCAAGTGATCTTCTACTGTGTTTTCATGAATGCCATACGATCTTGGTATCCCAAGCAGTCCCAGTTAGAAAGAATCGTGCTGGAGGGCTCATCAGCAGAGACACACTAAACTAAACAAAGCAAAACAGCTTGGGACTGGCACACAGACAGACACACAGACACACAGACTAACGGAGTCAAATAGAGGCATGATCCCAAACAGCAACAGCCACCTGAGTGTTTACAGAGAGACCAATACATGCACATTCACAGTTAGTGCTGGGGAAATTGAATACCTACTTGTAGAAAAATGAAACCAGATCCTATTTCTCACCCAGCACAAAAATCAGCTTCAAATGAGTCAAAGGCCTTATATTATGTGATATTTCAAACTCAGAAAGACAAATAGCATGTGTTCTCTCTCATATGTGGGTTTCAGCCTTTAAACTCTAATATTTACATTTATGTAGGAGTGAGTGTGTATAGAGCACAGGTCCCGAGACAGGGACAACGAGGAAGGAGAAAAGACTCCTTGGGTGTCGGAAAACAGTAGTATACATAAGATCTGATGCTCTGAAAGTATCAGACTAAAGAAACAAGAAAAACACTTCAAGATCTAGGCTTTGGAGGTTGGTGAGACAGCTTAGTGGTAAAGGTGCTTGCCCACATAAACGTGGTGACCTGAGTTTGATCCCAAGAGAAGACCAAGACCATAAAAGATGTTTTCTGACCTTCACGTACTTAATGTGGCCTTCACACCCATGTGCTTGCACACGCACACACACACACAGACAGACACACAGACATCATGACACATAAAATAATAATAATAATAACAACAACAACAACAACAACAAAGTTTTAGAAAAATATATGCATAGGTAAAGTATTTTGGAATAGGACTCTAGTTTTCCAGAAAAAAAAAGCTAACAATCAATAAATGAGATGTCATAAGATTAAAAACTTCTGTATAGCAAAGTAAATGGTTATTTGAGTGAAGAGACAGCCTATAGAATGGGAGGAACACTTTATCAACCATATATCCGACAGAAGATATAAAATCCACAAGATACAAAGAACTTGAAACGCTAAACAACAATGAAACAATAACTCAGTTGTCAAAAATGGACTAAGGAACTGAACAATGTGTTCTCAAAAGACATACAAGTAGACAATAAATATTTTAAAACATGGTCAACATCCTTAGGCGTCAGGAAAATATAAAGTAAAACTGCTTTGCAGTTTTGTCTCAGCCCAGTTCGAATCTCTGTCATCCAGAGAACAAGTGCTGGCAGGGATGCGGGGAAGGGAAAGGTACCCACTGTTGGTTGAAGCGTAAACTGTGCAGGCATTGTGGAAATCTGTGTAGAGGTTTTTCAAAATATTAAAAAATAGAACTGGTTTGTGACCCAGCTATACTGCTCCTAGTTATATGCCTAGAAGACTGGATGTCCTGCCGCACAGAGGTTTGCACATCTATGCTTAATGCTACTGGATCCACAATGGCAAGGGCATGAGACCGCCTTAGACGCTACCAGCTGGTGAATGAGCAGCTCAATGGAGTTTCATTCAGCTACAAAGAAAAATGAAACAGTGCCATTTGCAGGAAGAGGGACCGGGAACCATTGTATTAAGTGAGGTAGTTCAGACTCAGAAAGACAAATATTGTATGTTCTCTCTCATACGCAGCTGTCAGCTTTTAATTATTACTTATGTGGGAGTGAGTGCTCAGAGTTCGGGAGGCTAGACAGGGTCCAGGAGACCGTGAAAATCTTCTCTGAGACGTAGGGAGGAGCAGAATGCATGAAGTGGGTGTGGGGCCACTTAAGCAGGGGTTGGGAAGGGCAGGGAGGTGGCAGAAGGGAGGGGAGAGGAGAACCACCAGAAAGTGACAAAGAGTGTGCTACAGGGGTGGCTCAGCAGAAGGACACTCAGGTTCAATTCCCTCCACCTATCTGTGATTCTTGTGTGTTTGTTTTCAGGGCAGGGTCTCACTATGTAGCCCTCAATGTCCTAGAACTCACTATGTGGATCAGGCTGACCTTGAACTCACAGAGATCTGCCTGCCTCTACCTTCTGAGTGCTGGGGTTAAAGGCATGTACCACCACTGCCCAGCCCATCTGTAACTCCTGTTCTAGGAGATCCAGAGCCATTTCTGGCTTCTCTGTATACCACGTGTCCATATGGTTTACATACAGACATATACTTGTAGGCAAAACATCCATTTCCATAAAATTAAAGAAAATACCTTTAACACCAACAAAATTATTTATTTTTACTTATTTACTTTTTCTTTTAACTTTTTTCTTTTTTAGACAGAATTTTACTATGTAGACCAGACTGGCCTTAAAACTCACAGAAATCTGCCTGTCTGTCTGAGTGCTGGGATTTAAAGGCTTATATTCCTTTGAAATAAACATTTTTTTCTTTTTTTCGGAGCTGGGGACCGAACCCAGGGCCTTGCGCTTGCTAGGCAAGTGCTCTACCACTGAGCTAAATCCCCAACCCCGAAATAAACATTTTTTAAAGCCAAGAATGTATAAAAAAAGTCATAAGGAAAACAAATAATAAAATAAAATAGTTTGAACAGATATGACTACCGGGGTGACTAAAGCCATCCCCCAAAACCATAGGCTATTAGATGAAAATCCCAGTGTCAGAGGTAGGAGTAGTCTACCTCTAGGTAGGAGGATAGGTAGGCCTCTGACCCTCACCACACACACACACACGCACACACACACTTCAAGCAATCGCCAATGTTGCTGGGTTTCCATCAGAACGAAGACCTTGCTGCCAAAGGTGACATATGTTTTGGTTGCAGGACATTCTGAATCAGGTTGGTGCTAGGAAGCTTCCTTCCTGGTGGCTAACTGGTGCTCTGCAGGCTGCTGGGGGAGGTTTGTGACCAACACTGTCATTTAGCTGTAGACACGCTGTGGACATTGTATGCAGTAATACCCACTGGCCGGGCAGTGTGAGCCCCGGTGCAATAGCAGCAGCAGGTCTCTGAAGGTCTCTGAAGCCGGTGAACAGCAGCTTTCTGATTGGATGTAATGCCCCGGCCATATCCATGGTTCTATGAATCTGGTCAAAGGCTCTGGCTGGGCGGTCACAGCCCTTGCAGAGCACCCACTGCTGTCGTTTTGCTAAATGGACGTGATGTGCCTGTCTAATTGCCTTCTGCATACCTTTTTGTCCACAGAGTGTGGCGCTTTCAATTTTGGTCAGAGAATGTTCTTTCTGCAGGGGTTGGCAGTGACTATAGAGACCACCGATCAGAGTTCTGAGAATAAAGGACTGGGGAGTGCTCAGGAATAAATGACATCTACACCACCTCTCCCCACCCCAAAACTCAGGGTGCACCCCCAGAGAAGGGACAGAGAGGATTTAAAGTCAGGCGCAGGCGGTTGAAGAGGTAGGGATGCTGATCTCTGAGTGGGACTTGGGCATTGCATTCTCGAGCTCACAGATGCTGTGTTGCTTGCACAGGACCCACACAAACCTGAGGATGCCAACACTCTGTCACGGAGGGCAAGGGATTCGTGCAGCCCCACCCCAGCCTGAAGACTTCTATGCAGTTAATGGTTGGTAGGGAAGGGAGAGACATTGTCTTCAGTATGCAGACTCTGGGAAGCATGCTCCCCTAAACAACCCTAATGAAGCTCACTGGGACTGAAAACTAAAAAGGACATGAAAATGGAGGGCAGGAGAGAGATAGTTGGAAAGAGGAGAGGAGTTAAGTGTGAGGAGGGCCAAGGGAGGACAGGCCGAATGTGTAGAGAGTGTGGTCAGAATGCATTAACTACAATATGAAAATGTCATGTAATCCATTATGTGTGACTAATATATGATAACAGTGTTCCTCTTTCTAGTTTCATCACACACACACACACACACACACACACACACACACACACACATTTAAACCTAGATTCCCTGTTTGAGGAACAAAAACATGTAAAACTTGCCTTCCTGAGTCTGGCTTAAATTTCATATTTTTATATAATTTTATTTATAGTTAACTTAGGATTTTTAAAGTATTTTATTTTATTTTTGAGATTGTTTTGGTATGTAGCCCAGATAGGCCTGGAATTTGTAGCAATTCTCCTATCTTAGCCTCCTGAGTGCTAGTGTTACACATATATGCCAGTATGCCCTGAAGAATGTTGTATTCTTTTTAAAAATAAAGTTTCCCCATATTTTGTATGTTTTAAAATAGTCAGATATTGCATTATTTACAGTAGCAATACATTTCCTTTTAATGCTAGATGAGGATAATCTCAGAGATATTGTTTTATTCTCAGGAAATATTGCTAGAGAATTATGGTTAATTTTAATTTATGTGAACCACAATTGAAATTCTTTATGTGGAATATTAACTTCAAGTTGCCTACCAAGGGCTCAATGAAGAGGGTACAGTGCGTTTTGTGTTCAAAATCATGATTTTCTGAAGGGAGTTTGAATAGTGCAATACCAGAAAGGATTGCTAATATCTTAAACAGAGGAAGTTTGTATCCAAACTACACCTTTCCCAGGTTTTTTTTTTTTTTTTTTTAAACTTGAAACTAATTTTGTAACATATCGTTTGTTCAACTTCCTCATTTGCGGGCATTTTCACACTGAATCAGATCTTGGGTGGGTTGATATGCAACCATTGAGGAGAGGATTTATGCAAACCGAGATGTGGAAGTGCTCTCTGGAACAACCTGCCTTGTCAAGGCACAAATGCCACAAATATGGATGGCTCCCTGAAACGGGGTCTTTTCCAAGACAGGGGCTGTAGGATCAAAATGTCAAAAAGGCTTTCTCTCTTTCTTTCATTCTTCCTCCCCTCTCTTTCCCTCTTCAGTTTCGGAGAGAGAGAGAGAGAGAGAGAGAGAGAGAGAGAGAGAGAGAGAGAGAGAGAGAGAGAGATCCCTTTGTTTCCCTGGTATCTCAAACTCCTAGACTCAAGTGCCCCTGCAGCTGAGACAGTCCTGAGTAGCTGGGACTCCAGACTGCACCGCTCTCCTCAATTCTCTCGAGGCAGGCTGGCCTAGAAACTGTAGATTCTCAGCAAGGTAGATTTTAGCTTTAGTTAGTTTTTGTTCCTTCGCTGTTTACTTGCAGTGCGTTCTGGGGGTACTGTGCTAACTGCCTGCCGGGTGCTTCCCATCCTACCGAAAGCAGTGCTCTCTATGTTTACAAAGCTACTGGAGGTCTGAAGAGGTACAGAGACCAACACTTCCCTTAATGGAGGCCAGTACTTACTTCCCCAGACATGGGTGAGACGACCTGTCAGAAGCAGTGGACTTTGCTTCCTCTAAAAGAAAATGTGAGGTTTATAATGGAGGCTCGACAAGTTCTGAAATAAAAATGCCCACTTGATAAGCAAGAGGTCTGCCATGATCATATCTACCAGAGACTTTGGGGATAATCGTCCAGGTAGAAGATAGGTAACTCCAGAGTCTGTCTCCTTTCCAGCAACAAGGCACGGGTGTCACCCAGGCCTTTGCTCACTGGGGGAACGTGGAAGGCCGAACTCCCAGGTTGGAACTGTACTTTCTGCCTCTCCTCTGGGAATCGAAGGAGAGCTGAGAGCTGTCTGAGTGACAGAGTGGAACAGACTCTGAGCTAAGCAGACCACAGTTTGTGTTCTGGTTAGCCTCTTGTTTGTTACATTTGAACAGTAGCCAAGTTTCTTTGTTGAGAAAGGAAGGCGCTAGGGCCCTGCAGGGAGAGGATGGCTTTGTTGTGTGACCACAGAAGCTAGTTTTGTACTAATTTCCTCTAGGGCTTGTGATGAAGTCAGTTAACCACAGCCTCCAGCACGCCCGGCTCATGCAGCAGTGGTGGCTTCTTGGTGGTGTCTTGGCCATGACACATATTTGACATGCCCTCCCTTAACCCACTCACAGACTCTTGCTCTACGGCATGGACCAAAGAGAAATTCTGCAGCAGCTACTGAAAGAGGCCCAGAAAAAGAAAATTAACAGGGAGGAGTTTGCCAATGAATTTCTGGTGAGTTCTGTAATGCTCTTAAGAGCAGTTGGATAAACTGTAACAGTCTGCTGGGATGGAGCTTGCCTAGACTCAGTTGCTGGAGAGACAACATGAACACAGAAGGGAGGAAGGTGAACTAAAGACATAACCTCTCTGGGTTTTGTTGTATCTGTGTGTTCAGGGTTTTCTCCAGGTATGCTGGTGTTAATGCGGGGTTTGCGTGTTCTTTGAGTGTAACAATCCTATAGAAGGTCCAGACAGATATATGAGTATTCATGCTTTCTGAGCATCTGGAGAAAGCATTTGCATTGTGATTTATGCTTCAAATTACTAATTTTAATTGATACTAAAAAGAAAGAGTAACTTTTCATGTTAAGTGTTATTTTTAGCTTCCTGGTAGGATATCGTTGGTATAACAGGCTTTTGAAAAATCACCCAAACTATCCTTTGCCACTTTTCCTCCTTTCCCTTTTGTAACAAGTTGATTATCAGAACGGGCATTTTCCTTTTTTACAGTAACTGGGTTTCTTTAACGTATACTGTCTGGAGAAGTGGACTGGGTAGAGTAGGGAGTAGAGAGGAGTGAGGGACACGGAGAGCAAGGCAGCCTGGGAGCAGGAGGACTTGATTACCCAGAACAATGAATCCACTTGGAGGGAGCCATAGTTGACAGTGCAATGAAGCTGGGTAGGCCATGCTCCGTCCAAGTCAGGCGTGCGGGATAGCGTGATGACTGGCATACCAGTCGTGCTTTTGGTTTTTGGGTTTGCTTGTTTTGTTTGTTTGTATCGGTACCTAGCTCTGCCCGGCTTACAAATCACTATGTAGATTAGGTTTGGCCTTGAACTCAAAGATCCTCCTGCCTCTGCCTCAGAATGCTGGGATCAAAGGCATCTACCACACCGGCCTTTTGTGTTTTAAAATGCTTCTAATTGGTATTTCAGAACTATAAGAATGTTAAGCCTTAGCCCTTCAGCCTTGAATTGAGAAAAATGAAGCAAATTGACTTGGCCATCATCCAAATATCAAGTATTTAACATGTTCCCAAATCATCCTAAATCTTTGTTTTCTAGCTTTTAAAAAATAAGGATAATAATTTATGTCCTATCTACCCTCATTTTGGATTGTTGTGATGATTACATATCAATAATTATAATAATTAAATGAGTACTATGGAGACGCCTAGAGACCCATTTACTTGGAAAGCTGAGGTGGGTTAAATCTTGAGTTCAAGGCTAGCCCAGGCAGCTTAGAGGGACTTGTCTCAAAAAAGGGATCATTCCATAATATTTACTGAGCACTTACTGTGTACCAACTTTGTTTCTTCACGCTAAGATACAATAGTAAACAAAATGTCTTTGCTTTCCAGCGCTAACGTTCCAGCACCAGATAAATTAGACGAGATGCTTTCACTGAACAGATAGTGTGATTAGATATCACAGCAGGCTAGTGTATAGTGGTTCAACTTCGATGCTAAAATGTTATGCCAGCTCAACTTGCATAAGGTCATGGTGTCATTAAAATCTTTTCTTTCTGCCACAAGTTCTCAGGTTAGATTAGCCACAGGGTAGAGTTGCCAATGTGTCTGCTTAGATACAAACATGCCTGTTTACTGTATTATTGAGACATTCTTGTGACAATTTATAAGATACAGAGGGGAACGGGAGCTGAGAGGCAGTGCCCGCTTTGTCTTATTTTGATTGTATTTTTCAAAACAGAGCAGACTATATCTCTAATATTTTAACCACTTGTAGATGTCATGATAGTTTCTTACCAAACCGGCAGCTACCTCCTGCCTCTCTTTCTAGCCTTGTCCCACCTTAGTTAATTTCTTAGACAAGGTCTCACTATGTAGTCAGAGCTGGTCTGGAACACACTATGCCGACCAGACTAGCCTTGAACTCAGAGATCCACCTACTGTTGCCTCCTGAGTGCTGAGATTAAAGGGGTACACCACCACGCCAGGCTCCAAAGTGGTTTTTTTAATAACATAAATCCGGTTATATTGGTCTCAGCTTAAAAGAACCTTTTATAGCTTGTATTTTCTAGCTGCTTGTAATTGTGAACTACGATATATATTTAGAAAACTACATGAAATGTGTGAATGAAGTTATAAAGGAACCATTGCCAATGTAGTCACTGCCCAGATTAAAAATAATTGCAGTACTGTCTAACTCCGAGAGATTCCCGACTGTCCCTTCTACAGATGGCTTCTCCACCCACCTCACCCTCACCCCACCCGACTCAAGGGTAAATCACTGTCCTGGTTTTATACTAATCATTTCCTTGCCCTTCTAGTTCCTTATGTTTAAGAACCTTCTTTTGGGGAGGTGATTAAGTGGAACCTCACTGTTCACTGACTCATGTCCTCCAGTGGAAAAAACAAAGAGTTTTACCCTAAAGCCCCACCTAAAGGCTCAACTGAGACACAAGAAAAATAGCTTTCAGAGAGAGGAGCTATTGGCCAGGGAAATGCCGCCATCCCACTGGAAGGTTCCCACTTGACTTCTGCCTCCAGTCTACTTGAAGCCCTTGTGTGTATGAGATTTCAGAATGAATTCTGTGACGTAAGGGCACTGGTAACTGCCTTAGTGGCAATTACCATACAGCATTTACACTTAAATGTAGATTTCCTGTCCTGACTTTTGTTGTTGTTGAGTTTTCATTATGTGGCTCTGGCTGCCCTGGAACTCACTCTGTAGACTAGGCTGGCTTCAAACTCTCAGAAATCTGCCTGCCTCTGCCTCCTATGTGACAGAATTAAAGGCACGTGCCACCAAGCGTACTATGCTCCCTTAAAGACAGATTTGCATTTTGTGTGTATATACGTATTGTTTTGCCTGCATGTGTATAGCATGGAGTTAGTGGAGGCCAGAAGATGGAGCTGGATGCCTTGGAACTGGTGTTGTGAATCACTGGGTGGATGCTGCGAACTGAGTCTAGGACCTCAGCTTTAAGCAGCAAGTGAGCCATCTACTGAACCATCTTTCCAGACCTTTCTTTATTTTTATATTTTTAAATGTGTGTGTGTGTGTGTGTGTGTGTGTGTGTGTGTGTGTGTTCACACACATGTAGGTGCCACAGCGAGAGTGTGAAAGTCAGAGAACACCTTGGGAGATTGAGTTCCCTTCAGAATGTTCTAAATTACACTTATGCATCTGTTTAGTCAGTAGGGGGTAAGGTATGTATGCCATGGCTCATGCATGGAGGTCAGAGGACATATATCAGTGCCTGACTAGCACACTCGAGGCCCCGAACTCAACTCTCTAGCACCGCACACTCACAAAAAAGAAAGCCACACAGCTCACAGTCATAGAACTAAAAGTTCAAACAATACACCAGCTAGTATCACAACCCCTGCCCTTGTTACTTGTCGCCTCCTGCCTCTATTTGATCAACTGGCCTTAATGCTTTAAACTTTTGGAAAAAATTTAAAATATAACATAGAAACAACAAATGCTTTAAACGTAGACATCAACTTCATAAATAGTAATAAAGCAGGCTTATGTACCCCTAGATCAAGAAATAGGATTGTTGGGCTATAGATGGTGCTCACATGGTTGGTCCATTGACTGCATATCACACAGGAGGCCCTGGATTAATCCACAGAACAGGCTTGGTGGTACAAATCTGCGTTCCCAGCACTCAGCAGGATCAGGGGTTCAAGCTTATTCTCAGCCTGGTGTTCATGAGATGCCTGGACGGACACACACACACACACACACACACACACACACACACACGCTGCACAGACAGCCCCTGGGTATTCTTCCTAATAATAATGCCCTGACCTCCACCCCACCCCTCTCCCCAAAAGACAGAAGTCAACACTATCTGTATACCTTTTGGTTTTTCTGCATTGCTTTGCTTATTATACTAAACAATAGCTTTAAAACCTGTTTTTTTTAACTACATGCAGATGAAATTGTGTCGTGTTTTGTGTCTGATTTGAAAAGCTATTCGATTTTGTTGCATGCAGTTGGATCTCATGTTTTTTTCTAGTCGTTGTTGTGAATTCTGTCAAAGTTCCATAGATGTGATTTTTTTCTTTTTTATAATTAGATATATTTCTTTATTTACATTTCTTTTTTTCAGCCCCCTAACCACTCCCCCTCCCCTTCTATATAGGTATTCCCTTCCTCATCCACCCTCCATTACTGCCCCCCCAAACAATCTCCTACACTGGGGGCCTAACCTTGGCAGGACCAAGGGCTTCCCCTTCCACTGGTGCCCCAACAAGGCTATTCACTACTACATATGCAGTTGGAGCCCTGGGTCAGTCCATGTATAGTCTGTGGTAGTGGTTTAGTCCCTGGAAGCTCTGGTTGGTTGGCATTGCTGTTCTTATGGGGTTGCAGGCCCCTTCAGTTCCTTCAATCCCTCCTCTAATTCCTCCAACGGGGTTCCTGTTCTCAGTTCAGTGATTTGCTGCTAGCATTGACCTCTCTATTTGACATGCTCTGGCCGTGTCTCTCAAGAAAGATCTATCTCTGGTTCCTGTCGGCCTGCACTTCTTAGCTTCATCCATCTTATCTAGTTTTGGTGGCGGTATATATATGGGCCCCAAGTGGGGCAGGTTCTTCAGTCTCTGCTCCCATAGATGTGATTCTTTTTGTGATCATAGAGTATTGTTACTGGCTGTTCTAATTAGCTTTCCTGTCTCTATAATAAAACTGACCAAAGCAACTTGGGGAGGAAAGGGTTTACCTAGACTGAGCTTCCATGTCACAGCCGTCATTCAGGGAAGGCCGGTCAGGAATTCAAGGCAGGAACTGAGTCAGAGGCCAGGGAAGACACTGTTACTTTCTTGCTCTTATGGTGTACTCACGACCACCTGCTCAGGTGTGGCATTATCCATAATGCACTGGGGCCTTTGCCAACAATCATTAATCAAGAAAATGCCTTTCAGATTTGCCTACAGACCAATCTGATGAGGTGGTTTCTCAGTTAAGATCTCCTCTTCCCAGATGATTTTAGCTTGTATTAAGTTGACAAAAACTAACCAACCCAGCTGGCAACACCTATTTTGAATCACCACAGCAGTGTTTAGCCTTGCTGGCCTCAAAGTGTAGTTTCATTGTGACTTTTAGCCTAGTTTGCCCTCCTTCCTTTCCCTTTTCTTCCTCCTTCCTTCTTTCCTTCTTTCCTCATTTCTTTTCTTTTGTTAATTTTGAGACAGGATATCACAAGTTGCCCAGGGAGACCTTGCAAGCCTCCTGTCTCAGCTCCCCAAGTAACTAGATCTTAGGCTTGTGCATCCTGGTCTAGCTGTGAATCTATCTTTGTTACACAGATTGTCAAATCCAGGGCCTTGCCGTTGCTAGGCAAAGGTTCTACTACTCAAGTACTCAGCTACACCCACAGTCTAGTCATTCTTTGTACATTCCAAGCTTTTGGCAAATGTATTAACTTTTATTTTACAGTCGATATACTTAAAGTAGGGTTTCTTTTAGTTAAAAAACAATCCCTAAAACTGTTGAATATATTATTTAAACAAGAGAAAGTGAACTTTGTTTCTTGGAGGTATTTTTATAGAAAATATGAATATTCAGTTACTAAATATGAAGACATATTTATTAAATATGAAGGATCCATTGAGCTCTAATAGTAGAAACCCATTCCTAATGGCTGGATTCAAGTGCTAATGTATCTAGAAGTGTGCTGACATTGTCATAGCCTCTGTAGATTTTATCTATCATAGACTCCAGGAAACTCTTGGTTCTGTATGTATTTACAATAATGATACTAAGGAAATGGTTATGAGCACAGCACCCCCTGCATAGCAAGAACATAAACATTTGTTGAGTTGAAACAGCTCCTGAGAACCAATGAGCCTTTATGGAAGTAAATGTTGTATTTATTAAGGGGCAGGTTTTTTTATTACTGACACCACCAGAAGAAACATATTTACCTCTGAAGCTGATTCCTCCTGACTTCACCCCTGGCCTTTTGCTCGGGACTCATCTATCCTCAGTTACTCTCAGGATGGTTTTGACACATTCTTGCCATTTCCTTGTCTTTTCATACTTGATTTAAATTTCTTGATTTAATTACTGCAATTGGGCTGTTGCCTAGTAGCTTCTCCCTTAACCAGTGCTATGGAACACCCTTGCCTGTCTTGTTAAAGATGACCGTGTGTCTACTCAGGGCCAACCTCTTTGACCATCCCTACTGTTAGTAGTCCTGTCCACTAGCTGTAGAGGTCTAAACTCCTGATTCAATTCCTTTGCACTCATGCTTTCTTGGTCTTGTCGGAAGCTTAGTAAACCATCTGCACTCACAAGGTAACAAGAAGCAACCTTATAGAGCTCCAGAGAAAGTCAAACTGTGGTTCATTCTCCCCTTAGTAGTATATCTTCTATTTATTAGCTTCTCTCTTTTGGGGGGGGTGAAAGGTCAAGATTTTATTGTCTTCATAACAAAATCAGCTTAGAACTGGATCACTTGGCCCTTTCTCGTCACCTCCCAGTTCAAAATGCTTGCATCTCTTAACAGCCAGCATCCTCTTAGATCTGCAGTTGGGCTCAACGCACTCCAGTCTCAGCACAATCTTCTTTGTAGTTTTAACCTTTTGGCCAAAAATGGGCTTAGTCTGCCTGCTGTAGCCACTTTGTTTCCTGTCATAACACCGCTTTCCCTGGGCATACAAAGAATCCTTGCCCTTCTTGTACTGCGTCACCTTGTGGGGCCGGTGCTTCCCACATTTCTTGCAGAATGTCCCATGGGTCATAGGAACGTTCACCATGTTTGCAGGAGTGCTATCAGCTCAGAAAGATGTTTATTAGCTTCTCAAAGTGGGGCTCACATAACTGAACTGAGTTATGAAGACTTCGGCAAGCATAGGATTCTGAATGCCAAACAGCCACAATTTGATTCAAATTAAGTACACACTAGTGTTGCCTGGTGCCACTTTTCCTGCAGCCTTGATTCGGAACACACACACACACACACACACACACACACACACACACACACACATGCTCAGTTTGCACTCAGCCTGCCAGTGAGCCATAAACACCAAACACTGTGGGAAACTCTTCTGCTTGGATTTAAGTATTAACAAATCAATTGTATCTTATTTGTACGTACATTTCATTTGAGTGTACATTTTTTATTTATTTTTTGTTTTTTCAAGACAGAGTATCTGTGTAGCTCTGGCTATCCTGGAACTCACTCTGTAGACCAGGCTGGCCTTAATCTCAGATATCCACCTGCCTCTGGAGTGCTTGGACTAAAGGTGTGTGCCACCATCCCTGGCTACCTTTTTTTTCATTGTATACACATAGTTTTGTGTTCTTAGAAACATGGTGGTTTAATTATGGAAAACGACGACTTAGTATTTTCTAGCATTACTCAACACAAGTGTCAGATTAGTCTACCTTTGCATTGTACATCATGTTAGAATGTTTGATTTCAAAAATTGAGGTCGGAGTTGCTGATTGAGATTCATTGAAACTATTCATGAAATTAATTTTGATTTGACATTAGGATAGAATTTTCAAAAATTTTGATACAACCTTGAACATACTTCTGCCATTTTTATACTACATATTTATGTGAAGTGGTTTTCAGAGAGCTGCTAATTATAAAATCTTGCTCAATTCTGAAGACAATGAAGATGCTTTATGTCCTGCAGTATCAAATATTCAGCCAAACTTTAAATGTGTGTGTGTGTGTGTGTGTGTGTGTGTGGTGTGTTTGTGTGTGGTGTGTGTGGTGTGGTATGTTTGTGTGTGTGTGGTGTGGTATGTTTGTGTGTGTGTGTGTGTGGTGTGGTATGTTTGTGTGTGTGAGTGTGTTTGTGTGTGTGTGTGTGTGTATGTGTGAGTGTGTGTGTGTGGTGTGTTTGTGTACAGGGTGTTTTGAGCATGTGGAGATGAAGGAAGTTGGTTCTCTCCTTTTGCTATGAAGGTCCCAGGAGTCACACTCAGGTTGTCACAGTTGGTAGTAGGTGCCTTTACCCACTGAGCTACCTTGCTGGCTCCAAGATCTAATTCTTAAGGTAAAAATAAGCAAGTACATCCAGTCCATTAGAATGCTAATGCTTGCTTTCACTCTTTTTTTTTTTCTTTTTCTTTTTTTCGGAACTGGGGACCTAACCCAGGACCTCTCTACCACTGAGCTAAATCCCCAACCCCTTTTTCACTCTTAATGTTAAGATTCATTTTGCTTCCTGAGGAGCACCATGGTCATTGGCAAGAACAGATCCTCACAAAAGGCATTGAAAAGGGGGAGCCAAGAAGAACATGGTCCATTTCCTAAGAATTATTGGCATGATGCAGCAGTATCAACTATATTCAACAGTGGGAACTTAGAAAACACTAATCACAGGGACCCAAGGACCCAAATTTATATCTGATGGCCTCAGGGGTCCTATGTTGGAAGTGAGTCTTGCTGATCTGCAGAATACAGAATCTACATTTAGAAAATTCAGGCTAAGGATATTCAGGGGAAAAACTATCTAGCTTCTTACTCAAGACAGAATGTGACATATGGTATGGCAAAAAAAAAAAAAAAAAAAAAAAAAAAAAAAAGGCAGATCATGCCAAAGGCTCATGCCAACAGCCAGACAACCAATAACCAACAATTCATCTGTTCTGTGTTGGTTCTTTTGGTTTGGTTTGGTTTTGGTTTTCAGTCTTTATTTTTTTCCAGACAAGGTTTCTCTGTGTTGCCTTGGATCTCCTGGAACTAACTGTAGACCAGGCTAGACTCAAACTCAGAGACCCTCTTGCCTCCGCCTCCTGAGTGCTGGGATTAAAGACATGCACCACCACTTGGCTCTGTGTTGGTTTTATTAAAAATTAACAATATGCAAGATCTATCATATTCTGCACCAGCAGGTCTGACTGACCCAAAAGGAGATGAAGGAAATCATGACCTGGGAAGTACAGATAAACTACTTGAAAGAAGTGGTTATTATGGTGATTTCAGACAGTAAGAAAGCTTGCCAATATGTCTTTTTCATGATGGTCTTGCTAGAAAAGTGAAATTGCAGGGGCCTGAGTCTGAACGCTCTTGGAGCTCTGTGCTGTGTAGCAGCTCAGAAAGGCGCCCGGGCGCAGAGCAAGTGTGTGGATATGAACCACCAATCAGGAAGCTGCTCAAAATTCAGATCTTTTTCTTTACAAAATACACCATGTTTTATTATTATTCTCATACTTTTCAACTATTAAAGGACAAAACTAAAAGTATATAAATAATTTAAAGGAGCTATTTATTTTATATACACATAAAACAACACTTATTTTAAGAAATATTACACAAGTCAGCCTTTTAGGTCCTACTAGAAAATATCCTTTCCCCTTAAACTAGAGGTGATCTATATCCTGAATTTTATGGTTGTCACATTTTAAATTTCATTGTAGTTTTACCACTAGTGAAGACTTTTTTTTAAAAAAAATGCCTAACTATAAGATTTAGATTTTTAAGTGATAAATAAAAGGGACTAATTATGAAAAAATAAATAGCAAGACTATATATCAGTGTTTCTCAACTAGTGGGTCATGACCCCTTTTGGGACCTTTTCACAGGGGTCACCAAAGACCATTGGAAAACACAGATATTTATGTCATGACTCATAACAGTAGCAGCATAACAGTTACAAAGTAGCCATGAAAATAATTGTATTGTTGGGGGCCCACAGCATGAGGTATTAAGGGCCACAGCATCAGGGAGGTTGAGAACTACTGGTATAAATCAATGAATTTAAAAATGAAATTGCAGGGGTTGGGGATTTAGCTCAGTAGTAGAGCGCTTGCCTAGCAAGCGCAAGGCCCTGGGTTTGGTCCCCAGCTCCAAAAAAAAAGAAAAAAAAAATGAAATTGCAGGTGTTGTCAGTGTCTTTTCTTTATGCCTGTATATCTCTAACCACGCTAAAATCTCGCAAGCGAAAAGGAGCTGTGGGTGGAAGGAGTTCAGCGTGTTCTGTTTTGCACTGCAGCATCCTGTTTTACACCACAGACACTACAGTTTTGTGATTGCTGTTTTACTTTCTTCATTCCCTTTAGGAAGGGACTTAATTTATTAACTAGTATTTGAGAAAGACGTGCATAGGACTTAGTCTTAACTCGTTGACTCTGTGAGTGAGGTCTCCATTCTGTTCTCATTTCTTGACAGCGAATGGACTCGAGGCCAAAGACAAAAGGAACTCACTGTTAGCTGAGCACACACAGTCCAGTGTATCGCACTTCCTACCCTGTGTCAGGGGCCATAGGCTGATGGCTCCCTCACCTTATTCTCCCAGATGCTCTTCTCTCAGTTTCTCTTGACGCCTCATCAAGGGACTAACAGCCCCTGCCTCGTGTCTGGCAGAGAAATACTTTGACCCTCTGACCTATTCATCATCCCAAACCTCGATCCAGCCCTTAGCAGTCCTGCTTATACCCACACCGTTTGCTTCTTCCTTTAGCATTCCCTTGCTTCTGTTGTAGTTTATCAGCGTTTTGGCCCTGTTATGTTCTCTGCTAGGGCCTGGGAGCTTCAGCGTTAGCAGGAAGAGAAGAAGACTTAAAAGGACGATTTAAAGGTGGTCTGACCACAGATAGACGTCAGGGGAAAAAATTAAAGTCTTTCACACTTCCTAAGTTAACAGCTCTGTAGGTATTTCCTGTGACATGTTGAGCCAGGTAGCTTCCTCTGTCATCAGTCAGATGACTCCAGGAGCAGCAGAAGAAAAAGCCATTCTGAAGGTCACAGTGCAGACCAAACAAGCATCCCATTACTAACGGACATAATCTTCACCTGTGGCACCTTGCCCCAAGAGTGCCTCTCAAAAACCCAAGCCAACAAACCCCAAGGCTTTGCCTACAACGTTCTCCTCCAGAAGCATTCTGCGAGCAGAGCCAAGTTCAGGAAAACGAATAAAGTTAGTATCACAGAGAGGAGGTACTGACTCTGGAAACTTCTAGAAAGAATTGTTTGGGGTCACTTTTCAGAAACCATAAAATCTAGAGCAGCAGAAAAGCCAATAAGGAGGATAAAAAGCAGAGAGAAATGAGAAATGGGTGAAGCTCCAGGGGAAGCACTTTTGAAAATTGTAAAATTATATTTAATGGGGGCAGGAACAGGTAGGTGTGTGGAGGTGAGAGGATAACTTTTGGTGTCACTTCTCTCCTTCAGTCACACAGATCCCAGAGACTAACTTCAGCTATCAGTCTCGGCCGGTACCTTTGCCTGTTAATCCATCTCACTAAAGCACCAGAAGTAGTTCATGGTGTTCCAGGTGTCTGTGTCATTTCTTAATTAAATTCCCAAGCTAGTCCATTAGCATAGCCACCTTAGTGTAAAAATACACCGTTTAGCATCTCCTGTCAAGTCCAGCTCCGAAATCAAAGGAATTCAAACCGTGATGTACAACCAGGATTCAAGAACTTCCCGTGTTCCTGGGTCAGGATCCAGCAGGTTTCCTGTGTCTTATCAAACCCAGAAATAAAAAAAGAATAGTTAGTTACTAGAGGAATACATACTGGTACTCAGGGAGCCTCAAAGAAACAAGCACAGACTGGCTGCTATAATTCAAATCCCTGTCTATAAAGATATACTGGGGCTGTTGTAGTAACTTCATGTTACTCTATTTGGAAGATATTAGTTTAATTAAATTCTATATATTTAATAGTGGTGTTCTGAATTTTTAGCTATGCTCTCCACTTTCTCCCCATCTCATTGAAGGCTGACTTCGTCACCAAATTCCCTGATCCACTTTTTAATAACAGGGTCTCTCTGTGTAGCTCTGGCTGGCTCAGAACTGAGCGTGTGGACCCAGCGGACCTTCAACTCAGGGAGAATCACCTGTTTTGCCTCCTGAGTGCTTCAGTTAAAAGGTGTGGGTCACGATACCTGACCTTCTGAGCCAATTCTGAAGCCTCGTGATACATCTGGATAATTTGTTGGATCAAAATTTCCTATTATCACGGCACCTCTTTTCTGCCTCTCTCCTCTCTGTGCCATTGCTTTTATTGCTGGGGGTAGAGTCTGTGTAGCAGTGGCTGACCTGAAACTCTCTATGTAGACTAGTCTGGCCCTGAACTCAGCGATCTCCTGCTTCTGCCTCCTCCTGAGGGCTGGGATACACCGGTCATATCTCTGAGTTCCCCTTTCCTCATTCATTTTAGAACCACTTCTATTACTGCCTCAGGCAAACTCCTGCGCAAAGCTGTATGTCCTCATCACTGATGTAGAAGTATTGTATGAAGCACATACACTGCTGAGTAACAGTAGTAACAGCCCTCTTGATTTTTGGTTGTTATTGCTCTCATTTGAGATAAGTTCCTTCTTATTATTCACTCTGTGGGTCAAAAGTAGATCATAGCCACGGCTCTGAAAGGCAAAAGCAGCGCCAAGGACACTAACACTTATGAATAGCCAAAGGAACACCCTAGTTTTAAAGATGTCATGTTACCCATGATGTCACCAGTTGGTGAGAACTTGAAAGAATCTAGAAGCCATCTTTAGAGATTTCATTGGAAAGCACTGGGAAATTCAGGAAAGCGAACTTGATTCTAGCTCAAGAGATCCTTACCTGCAGAGTTTGGAATTTATTTTCCAAGTAGTAAAAATGATTTATTGAAGTTTCTTTAAGCAGCACTGGAAAGATGAACAAAGCATAGATTGAGTTAATTGACATAATTAGACCCAATAAATGTGAATGGATGAAGAATGATTTGAAGATGAGAAGTCATAGGAGTTGAAGCTTGAAGGGAAAGTCTAAACTAAACTTAGTGTGTCTAGAGGGTTTTCTGTCACTGTGATGACACATTATAGATTTGAAGGAGGAAAGAGTTGTTTTGACTCACAGTTCCGCTCCATAGTTGCTTGGCCCCATTGCTGTAGGCCCGTGGAGAGGCAGACATCACAAGAGTGAGGGTATAGTGACACACAGCTACTTACCTCATGGATCCCCAGAGACAAAGAGACACAAACCATTAGAAAGGGGATAGGAACAAGATAAATCTTTCCAGGACATGTCACTGTGGCTTATTGCGTTGTTAGGACCCTCCTTTCAACAGTACAATCGTATTCTGAACCCGTCTAGGGCTTAATCCGCTGGTTAGATCAAAGCCTTCAGAATCTATCTAATCACTTCCTCAAAGCTGAGCGGCTGCCCAGCGAGACTTTAACACTGGAGCCTTTTAGAGGGGGACACACCATATCCCAACCATAGCAGGGAGAAAAGCTGATGCAAGACTGCGCAGGAAGAAACAACTGAACTCGCTAAATGTATCCGGGGTGGGAACTGTGGGCAGGGAGGAACCTAAAGTGCTTGTTCACCAGGGTGTGGGGTGGGATTGCTCCGAATGGAGAGAGTTCCATTGGCCTTTACCAGTGGGAAAATGATGCGTTTAGCCTCAGATGTACCGAGTGTGAGGCTGCGATAAGATATTGAAATGAAAATATCTAGGACCTGGTTGGTAATTTGGAACTGAAATCTTAGTATAGAAACTTGAGATGTATCCAAATGATGCTGAAAATATAATAAAATTTTGGCAAATTAATCAGCAAATACTATACACCCTCTATCATTTGAGTGTTGGGTATTTCTTTGTTAGTGTGGGGGGGGAAGGGTTTACTCAGTTTACATTTCCACATCATAGTCCATCACTGAGAAAAGTCAGGACAGAAACTCAAGCAGGGCCAGAACCTGGAGGCAGGAGCTGGTGCAGAGGCCATGGAGGGATGCTGTTGACTGGCTCAGCTCGTGACTTCCTCAGTCTGTTTTTTTATAGAACCCAGGACCAACAAGCCCAGGGGTGGCTCCACCCACATTTGCTGGGCCCTCCCCATCAATCACTAATCAATAATAAATGCCCTACAGCAATCTTATGGAGGCATTTTCTCAATCGAGGCTCCCTCCTTTCAGTCGACTCTAACTTGTGTGTCAAGTTGACATAAAACTAGCTAGCATAATGAAACAAAGAAAGTGTAGAAACTAGAAAATATACACCAATAGGGGCCAAGGGAAGAACAGATTTCAAAACAAAAGTTAAAGAGAATGGAGACCTGGCGATGTTGAGTGATTTATCCCTAGAAGGCAATTAATACTCTTCCTGGGATGATTCTTCATTAAATAGTGGGGAAATAATGCAGATCATCTTAATTCAGTAAACATTGCATTCATCGTCAGAGGTACTGGTTAGGTCTCACAAAATTCAGCTCTAGTGCATGTATCTGTTTGTCTTCTTTTAATTACAAAGGAGATGAAATTTTGGACTACATTAATTCCAGACAAGTAGCCAAAGAGAAATTACCAAAGCATTTCTGACCTCGCATTTAGGTCTATAAATGGGAATAACTTTAAGGAACAATTAAGGATTCTTGTCCAATAACATTAAGACAGCCCCTGCCCATCTCAGATCATATTCTATCTAAAGAATATGATTCTGTTTAGATTATTACCTGCTGGAATGGAACGGTGGGCTTAAGGTTTGAGTCAAAAATGCTTTGGAACTGAAATCTCTGAGATTTTTTTGACAGTTATAAACAGAGTCTGTCTAACTTAAGCTCCATTTCTACTTAGAAAACAAATGATCTGAAGTAAAACAAAAGATGAATGGAATTTAGTAATTTTCCTGTTGACATTGACTAGACCGTATAAGAAAGTAAGTCATACTCTGGTGTCTATTCCCTGGGTGGAGCACATAGCTCACTTTTAGACATCATTTGGTTTCTTGAATATTTAGCAGTTTCAGATGTAGGCTTTTTTTTACTGTGATTCAGCTGCAGTGTGAGCTTCACTTCTCCAAAGTCACTGAACTGTGTTGTGTCATCATTGTTTCCTGTCCTGGAAGCAGTTAGCTCCGGAGGGCACTGCAAGGGTTGAGGTGGAATGTGTGAAAAACGAATGGCTTCTAGCTCCTTCCATGTGTGCACGTGTGCCTCTCCCTGTATGTGGTGCGCATGTGTATTTGGTTGTGCACACAAATTTATGGAGGCCATAGGGCAACCTCGGATGTCTTTCCTCAAGAGTCATCTACCTTGTTTTGTGATCGGGGGCTTGCCAATTAGGCTAAGCTGGCTGGCCTATCAGGAATCCACCTGCCTCTAGCTCCCAGCACTGGCATTGCAAGTTTGAGCCACTACACCTGGCTTGCATTCAATCATTCATTCATTCATTCATCCATTCATTCGTTTATTTATTTATGTCTTTGAGGGTCTTTCTATGTTTCTCTGCCTGGCACAGAACTCACTATGTAGACCAGACTGGCTCAGACTTGTAAAGAGTCTGCCTATGTCTGCCAAATGCATGTGCCACTATTCCTAGCCCACACGTGGCTTTTATGTGGGTTCTGGGAATCAAACTTAGGTGCTCCTGCTTTCAAGTGAACTATTTTTTCCCCAAATCTCTTACCTGTTTCTTTGGAAAAATTATTCTTGGAATTGTATTACAGAAGCTGAAAAGGCAATCTACCAAGTACAAGGCAGACAAAATATATCCTACAACCGTGGCTCAGAGGCCCAAGAATATCAAGAAAAACAGATACAAGGATATTTTGCCCTGTAAGTTCCATTTCCTCCTGAAAACTTGTACTTCCTCCCAATTTTACCTCTTCTCTTCCACTTCTTAACCAAGTACTTGTTCTTAATCTTGGGATACTGCACTGACAAATTAATTTTACTATTTATGATCATAAAAAAATTCATTCATTAGATTACTTGTTCACATATCAAAAACTTGTAACAGTCACTTTTCCTGAGACCCGACTCACCCCTCTATGTAAGACTTCTCAGTCACACCATCTCTTTCTCTCGTGTTCTAGATGATCACAGCCTGGTAGAGCTGTCTCTGTTAACGTCCGATGAGGACTCCAGTTACATCAATGCCAGCTTTATTAAGGTAGACTGAGGGAATAAACGACCCTGTGTTCTCCTGAGCACCTGAAATGGGGATGGGGAGGAGAGTAGGGAGAATAGAATGCTGTCTGCAGGCACCTCAGGTGATGTCTCTTCCCTTTAGGGTGTCTATGGGCCCAGGGCTTATATTGCCACTCAGGGTCCTTTATCTACAACTCTCCTGGACTTCTGGAGGATGATCTGGGAATACCGTGTCTTGGTGAGTGTGTAATTGCTTCTGTCACTTCAGTAGAGAAGATGGGATGCCAGGGAGAAGCTGAGCAGGTTTCCCAGCTGTTTAAAAGCAGCTCTTTTCTGTGGAATTGATGAAATTTCAGAGCGTAGGTATCTTTTATCAATTTTACAATGAACTCTTGTTCACGTGAATGAGATCTGGCACCGTGACAGGCTCTCTTGGTTGCAAGAATTGAGCTAACTAGAGACCAGGGAAGCGGGGACAAAAGAAGGAAGAGTAAGAGCGGTTTGGTTTTTAAGTCCTTGGGGTTCCTTCTTTGGTTAAAAAGGCAAAGCCAGCAGGGAAACAATGCTAAATGCTTTCTGGCTCTGGGACCCATGCAGGGCTGTCCTCTCCAGCTCCGCACACACACTTACGTTTCTGTGTCCTGCCTCCAGGTCATCGTCATGGCATGTATGGAGTTCGAAATGGGAAAGGTGAGTTGCTGCCTCGTTCTGGTTGACCTAAAGAAAAAGGGGAAAAAGGGTGGTGTCCCTGCGGGAGACAGAGGGCATTTTTGTGACAGAATTTTGCTTATGTGTATCTCTCTGGAAAAAACCATACCATACCACATGATCCACAAGAGGTTTCATGTCTGAGAATCCCTTTTATCCATTTTTCCTCATAGCGCCTGTTAAAGAAAGGAAGGGAGAAAAGAGTACCATTTCCTTTCTGATAATCAGATGCTGGGCTACACTACCACATGTAGCTGAGTCTCTGCATGGTGAAAGGAGTCAATAGTTTTATTTTAATTAGTTAAACTGCATTGCTGTTTTAAAAATGAACCTTCACTTCAGTTATTGAAAACTTTCTTTTGGGTTGGAGAGATGGCTCAGTAGTTAAGAGCACTGACTGTTCTTCCAGAGGTCCTGAGTTCAAATCCCAGCAACCACATGGTGGCTCACAACCATCTGTAATGATGTCCTTTTCTGAAGACAGCTACAGTGTATTTATATATAATAAATAAATAAATCTTTTAAAAAAGAGAAAACTTTATTTTGGGGTATGTGAAATTTTTCCAAATATTAACTTGATTTACTATAAATAAAAATGTTTCCTGTGAAAATTTAGTATTCTACTTAAGGTGTGTTATATATATATACACACATATATATATACATATATATATAATATACATAGAATTTTAATTTTTATTAAAATAACCGGGCAAGCAAATATGTACTATTATTGTACACTGGATCATATGTTAACTATTTTGGCATATTGGGCTAAAATAAATTTCACCTGTATTCATTTTTAAATGTGATATTTAAACCTAAACATGTGACTGCATTGCTGTTTTAATCTAGTGCTGCTATTCCAGGTTGGGAATTCTAATCACAATCGAGGGAATCTGGCACTTAGCTGGTGCGGCTGTTTTAGTCAACGATTTCAATTTTCTTTCTTTTCTTCCCCTCCTTCCCCTCCTCCTCCTCCTCCTCCTCCTCCTCCTCCTCCTCCTCCTCCTCCTCCTCCTCCTCCTCCTCCTTCTCCTCTTCTTCTTCCTCCACCTCTTCCTCCTCTTCCTCCTCCTCCTCTTCTTCTTCCTCCTCTTCCTCTTCCTCCCCCCTCCTCCTCTTGCTCTTCCTCCCCTCCTTCTCCTCCTCTTCCTCTCCCCCTCTTCCTCCTCTTCCTCCTCCTCCTTCTTCTGAGATGCTGAAAATAGGTCAACAATGGCTGTCTACTTTTTCAGGCTCTAGGAAGTCTGTAATTCAGACATCCTTTAATGTCTGTCTTTTATCCTTTGGAGATTCCCTATCATGTTGTTGGAGCTGAAGTCCAAGGTGGTTAGCTGTGCCTAGCCTAAGATGAAGAACACAGAGCTGCTCTGAATGAGGGAGTGGGTTTCATTTTGTAGGAGGGATTAAACTATATGGTGGGAAACCATTACCTTCTCTTTTATGCAACAGAAAAAGTGTGAGCGTTATTGGGCTGAGCCAGGAGAAACACAGCTGCAATTTGGCCCCTTTTCTATATCCTGTGTGAGTATGATGTGTTTCTATTATGGCTAAGCTTTTTAGAAAGCATGCCTTTGAAATTGCTAATAATTTAATTTTCTCCTTAGGAAACTGAGAAAAAGAAATCTGATTATAAAATCAGGACTCTGAAAGCCAAGTTCAATAGTGTAAGTATAGAGCAGGAATAATAAACCAAAGAGATGAGAGAGACAGGTAACTCTGTGTGTGTGTGTGTGTGTGTGTGTGTGTGTGTGTGTGTGTGTGTGTGAGAGAGAGAGAGAGAGAGAGAGAGAGAGAGAGAGAGAGAGAGAGAGAGACTCAGGCTAGGCATGGGGCCATGGGGGGCGCAGGGCCCTTGATGTCTTGAGTAGGTCTTCATACTCATAATAGACTCTGCCCCTAATCTGTTTCACACTGTGGCACATAAAAATTGATATTGGTAATATGAATAGAGGTTATATGAACAGTGGTTAGACTCTAAGGACCAACTTGATGCCTTAGACTCTCTCTACTCTGACTTGCAAAAAGGCAAGGGGATTCAATATATCAACATGTCTGAGACCTACTTGGGACACTCTAATTTGAGGGAGATTTGGTTGGCTATGGCCATGTCTACCTCCTTTTGTGTGGGTGGGGTTGTTAGGGATAAGAAAATGGAAAACATCCTCATATTTCATAAGGCTTGAGAGCTATATAGAGGACAGGAGAAAAAAATTAAAAAGGTTATAGGTAGTGCTTAGTCAGATTATTATTTTGGGAGAATGAGGTAGAATCCTAACCTCAAGTTCTTCTCTTATTCTCGTTAATTTTTTTAAAATAGGAAACTCGAATTGTTTACCAGTTTCATTATAAGAATTGGCCGGACCATGATGTGCCTTCCTCTATAGACCCTATCCTTCAGCTCATCTGGGATATGCGGTGTTACCAAGAAGACGACTGCGTTCCTCTATGCATTCATTGCAGGTAAGGTGCAGGGAATGAGCCTTTACCAAGAACAAAACAACCACCGCAACAGCAAAAACAGAAAACAGTAGAGGCTCTGGCTGAGAGGCAATTCAAAGAGAAAGTCAAGAGTTGAAACAATCTATTATAAATCCAACTGGTACATTAAATTAATACCTTTACATTGTTATTGTGTGTTTGTGTGCACATATGTGCACCCATGTGCATGCGTCACAGCTTACATGTGGGGATGTAAACAAACTTTGGGGAGGTTGTCTCCTTCCACATGTGGGTTCTGGAGCTTGAACTGGGATCTTCAGGTAAAGGCACCATGAGTTATTACTCGCTGAGACATTTGCTGGCCCGAAACTTTCTCTTAAGTTACTTATGAGCATTCGTTCTGGAAACTCTGCTGAGAGGCTGCCAATACCTGTCTAAGGTCCACCGTGGCATGACAGAACAGGTTCTAGGATGTGGTAGGATAGGAAGTTTCATTTTCTTTCTCTTCAAATCTGCTATGGGATTTCCAACCATTGTCCGTTATCTCTGTCAGCAAATACACATGCTGTGATCTCCCATTTCAGTGCCGGCTGCGGAAGGACGGGGGTCATTTGTGCTGTTGATTATACATGGATGTTGCTGAAAGATGGGGTGAGTTTCCCAGCAAGCACTTCCTATTTTCTTACTGCCTGTATCAGGGTTGCAGAATTCCACTTTTCGGAACATCTTCACAACTCATTTTCTCTTATGAAGTGAGTCACTTGTAAATCTACCCTGTCATATAATTGGGTTAGTTCCTCACTTGTTCTTAAAGTGTGGTCCCCGGGAGAGCAGGAGAAAGGGGACAGAGCAGGAGCAAAAAAGCAAGAGAGAGAGGAGTTTTTATGTCTATTAGGAAATGAGAAATTTAAAATATGGGCTTTTAATTTTCTAAATTATTTTATTTTATAAAACCTCAGATAACATCTATTAAGCCTGGTCCGACATTTGATCACCCCATGTAAAATCGTTCTGAATTACACCAATCAGCCTTTTCTAAGACAACACCAGCTTCTAAATCAGTGGTTCTCAACCTGTGGGACCTGTCTGGGGGTCCAGTGACCCTTACATGGGGGTCATCTAAAACCACAAGAAAGCCCAAATATTACAATGCTAACCACAAAATTACAGTTTTGAAGTAGCAATGAAAATTATTTTATGGTTGGAGTCACTACAACATGAGGAACTGTATTAAAGGGTCACAGCATTAGGAAGGTTGAGAACCACTGCTCTAAATCACGGTGAAAATTATAAGTAACTGTATTCATCTTCAAAATGCATTCTTGGGGCCAGAGATTAAGAGGTTAAGATCACTTGCTGCCCTTGCAGACATTTGGTTCCCAGTACCCACATATCAGTTTACAATCATCAATAACTCCGGGAAAGGGCGTCCAATGTCCTCTTCTATCCTTTGTGGGTATAGACACTAAAGTGGTGCATATATATGCAAACATTCATACACATAAAATAAAACATATTTTGCAGTGCATTCTTGGGGCTAGGAATATAGTTCAGTTGGTAGAATGGTTGGATAACAAGGCACCAAGCTTTACATTGGATCTGTCTATGTAAATCTGGAAAATGGGTACAGTGGCAGATGCCTGTAATCCTTGCATTTGGAAAATGGAGGAAGTTGAAAGTCATCCTTGACTACATAGCAAGTTTAAGGCTACCTTGGTCTATGTGAACTGCTGTCAGAAAGAAAGTACAGAGAGGGAGGGAAGGAGGGAGTGAGGAAAACATTCTTTAGTAGAAGAGGAGGTAGGAATATAAGACTATGAGAAAGTGATTTGTTAGCAAAAAGATAAAAAAAATTTCTCTTTGGCTTGGCAGATAATTCCTAAGAACTTCAGTGTTTTTAATTTGATTCAGGAAATGCGAACACAGAGGCCTTCGCTAGTTCAAACTCAGGTACAGACTGTGGGGAACGGATGAAAGTGAGTGTCTGAGTCTTGCTGTGTGTCTGTGTTTATGGTGAGATATCCACAAGCTGCTGGATATACATGAGTAAGACTAATTTACTATGTGTTTTTCTCTAACTCTGAATATCCCAGTGTTTTTCCTGTAGCCCTTGTCCTGGGTCAGATTATTTTCATCCCTCATAGTTTACTGTCTATAATACTATTTCTTGCTTACAAAGGAAATTGAAAAAAATCCAATGAATTTGACTCATTTGAAAGAACTAACTAATGTCATAAGTTAACTTGAAATTTTGTAGTTATGAATCCTTCTCTGAAGCCAGAGAAAATCAGTGATGTGTCATTTCTACTTCAAGAGGTGATTTAATTCCCGTTAGGAAGTAGGGAAAACTGAAGTCAGAACAATCATATGCCTTGTATGGAGGTGGCTACTTGTTACCAGTTCCCTACAGTGCCCTGACTTTAGGCGTGCTCTAAAAACATAACTACAACTAGCCCGTAGTATGTCTACTACCTTTGAACCCACCCTTGATTGACCACACTTGTTCATTGCACTAGGGATATTCTTCCTTTTTCTTCTAAGCCCAAATCTCTCATTGCCTATAATATTACTTTCACACACATTTATATTCTAGTAATTTCCCTCAAATGTATACATTTATACATCTTTAGTGTGGAACTTAATTTATCCACTCACTCATTCAGTTTTTTATTGATATTATATGCAAGGTATTTTGTGTATTTTTTAAAAGAATTATACTTAAGTAGAAAGATCCTGAAGTGCTTCAAGTCCCTTAGAAATTAACTTGCACATAAGTTAGAGATAAAGTAGTTCACAGAGGCAGTTCTGATATTTTAATGTTCAAGTTGTGAACGAAGGGAAAAACTGAAGAGCTATTAATACAAAAGCATCTGTTTGGCCCACACAGGTTTTCCACGAATAGGTTGTGGAAAAAATAATTTTTCATAAATTGTCTGTAGGTGTTTTCTTTATTCAACCTATGAGGGGAAAGTTTATGTGAAGTAGAAGCTTTAGCTGACTTGGAAGGAAGGCAGTGCTTATAAATACATAGACACAGCAGTGAACACACAACCTTGCTGTATGAACTCAGCAGTTCATAGATTCATAGATGATGCCCCATTTCAGAAAATCCCATCTCTCTGGCCTAGTTTTAGGAATTTGAAAGTAACTGGAGAAGCTTTCCTATTTAGCATTGTTAATGACTAGGGAAATGAATCTGATAGTTATAGCTGATTCTTCCACACTGCAAAACGACAGTGTCTTCCTGATTGAGTCCCATTCTTATTTGTCATCTCTGTGTCTGTCTGTCTGCCTCTCTCTCTCTCTCTCTCTCTCTCTCTCTCTCTCTGAAAAGGTCTGACTTTCTTTTTTTAATGATATATTTATTTTATATATGTGAGTACACTGTCACCATCACTACACTCAGAAGAGTGCATCAGAACCCATTACGACCCATGTGGGTTGAACTCAGGACCTCTGGAAGAACAGCCAGTGTGCTCTTAACATCTGGGCCATCCCTTCAGCCCAAGGTCTAGCTTTCATATCCCCCATCTGGTTTAGAATTCACCATTGAGGATTAGGCTGGCCTTGAAGTTGCAGCAATCCTCCTGCCTCAGCTTCCTGAGTGCTGGGATTATAGAAGTAAACCACAATGGCTGGTTACTTTTTATGTCTTTTTTTTTTTTTTTAATTATAGCATTCCAAGACTATGCTGGGTGATATAGATGCTGTGTTGGTCTCTGGCTAAAAATATCTCTGAAATGTGCTTTATTTAAATAGGGTTGTAAAGTCTCAGAGGGAGTGCTTCAGGAAAAAGAAAGGCCAAAATGAAGTATAAAAGGCCATAAGCCTTGTAGCACATGGTAAGAGTAGATGTCTCATTTCTTTGCATTGAATCCCTTTGTAACCACCGAGGTTTACTTTTCTTTTGTATCTTTGCTACTACAAAATTTCAGCAACTTGATCTGAATACATTAAACCAAGTCCGCCAATTCAGTTTTTAAGCCACATGCCAGGAAGTACTTCTGCAAGGTCTGGACAAAGTGAATGTAAACAGGTATAAGAGCCTCCCTCCAGGGGTTGGGGATTTAGCTCAGTGGTAGAGCATTGCCTAGCAAGCACAAGGCCCTGGGTTCGGTCCCCAGCTCCGGAAAAAAAAAAAGAAAAGAAAAGAAAAAAAAAAAAAAAAAGAGCCTCCCTCCTTTGTCCAGCAATTGTGAAGGCCAAGTGAGAGAATACATATTGAGTTCGTATTCCAGCCACTACCTGATGACTTTTCCATAAATACAGGTGATTTACTAAAAATGCACCTAGGATAACATATACATTTAAAAATGCTAGCAAAGAAGCCCGAGAGGTGAAAGATAAATTAAAAAGTAGAGTTAGCACTTGAGCGAGGCGTGGCATCAAATGCTGTGAGGTAGCTACGGTAATGTAAAGTCTTCTCACAGCCTAGAAGTATAGACAAATCCGCCACAGGCCACATGGCATAAAGCACTGATCCTGAGTGTAGTGGTGTATGTTGATGGATGTTCCCGTTTTGAAAGAGACTTCTGGGGGGCTGGAGAGATGGCTCAGCGGTTAAGAGCACTGGCTGCTCTTCCAGAGGTCCTGAGTTCAATTCCCAGCAACCACATGGTGGCTCACAACCATCTGTAATGAGATCTGATGCCCTCTTCTGATGTGTCTGAAGACAGCTACAGTGTACTGATATATAATAAATGAATAAATCTTTAAAAAAAGAAAAAGAAAGAAAGAGACTTCTGCAAGTCATCTGATGTTTTGATTTTCGTTGTTTCCTGGGCTTGTGACACTCTGCAGGAACAGTACGAACTGGTCTACAGCGCTGTGTTGGAACTGTTTAAGAGGCACGTGGACATTATCTCTGATAATCACCGTGAAAGAGAGGTAACGTTTACATTACATATCAGATCATTTGCCAGATTTATGTATAGTCACAGCTGAATTAGAGTGTCAGGCCCTGCCTCAAAGAACAAAAAAACAAAACAAAATTTAATACATTGTGCGTTCAGTGCCAGCCTGGTATACAGAGTAAGTGCCAGGACAGCCAAAGCTACAGAGAGACCCTGTCTCAAAAATCAAAATATATATAGCGCATTGTGATGTCTTAAGGTAAGTATACATGTGCACTGGTCAAGATCATTAACATATTCATTATTTTATTTACTTATAATTTAAGACCTATATTCTATACAGTTTTGTAATACGTAATACGTCATTATTAACTGGGGCCCTTGTATTTTATAGTAAAGCTCCGGAGTTTACTCTTTTTATCTAGTTGAAGTTTTGTCTGCTGATCAACAGGGTCTCAGAACTTCCCTCTTCTCACTCCCTGATCTCTACCACTGTACCCTATGCTTCTATGTGTTTCACTCACTTAACTTAGCACTGTGTCCTCCAGGTTCATCCATGCTGTCAAACATAACAAAATATCACTTGTAAATGTACTCTGAATTGAGCATAGAGCCTTGTGAGTGCTGGATAATTGCTTTAGCACTGAGATGCACCACCAGCTCTATCTTTCAACCTCTAAGTTCTGAGACAAGGTTTTGTTAAGTTGTCCAGATTGGCCTTGAACTGAAGCTCCTAAGCTGAAATTACAAGCCTGTTCACCATGCCTGGCCCTGTGTATGTGCATGCCTAGCACCGTGTGTGTGTGTGTGTGTGTGTGTGTGTGTGTGTGTGTGACTGTGCCTGGCGTTGTGTGTGTGTATGCATACCTGGCACCGCTGTGTGTGTGTGTGTGTGTGTGTGTGTGTGTTCATGCCTGGCACTGTATGTGTGTGTGCATACCTGGCACCACTGTGTGTGTGTGTATGTGTGTGTTTTGTGTGTGTGTGTGTGTGTGTGTGTGTTCATGCCTGGCACTGTGTGCGTGTATGTGACCATGTGACTGTGTGTGCAGGCTTGGCAGTGTGTGTGTGTGTGTGTGTGTGTGTGTGTGTGTGTGTAGGTATGCATGTGACCATACCTGGCACTGTGTCTATGTATATGTGTAATAGGTGTGCACATGTGCGTGTGCACTCACCACTGGAGATGCACACAGTGGGGAGAGGTTAACATCAGGGTGTTTTCTTTAATCACTTTTCCACAATATGTTTCTGAGATGTGTGACTCACTGATTAGAGCTCTTTATTTTTGACTAGCCAGCAAGCCCTGTCTTCCCTGGATATGTTATCTGTTCTCATCTTCAGTACTGGGATTGTAGGTCTATCTTACTTAGCTCTAATGGGCTTTCTGGGGGGTCTAAACAGAGCTCTCTCCCAGGCCAATATTCCCTTCTTTTTAAAGGGAGAAATAATATTCCACTGTGAATACATGCTACATTTTCTGTACCCATCCATCTATGGATGGACACCTAGGTTGACTCCATAATTTGTTCATTGTGAATAATGCCACAGTAAACACGAGTATACTACATTAATCTCATTTCCCCTGTAAATGCCAGGAGCTGACTGATGAATTTTATGGTAGTTCCATTTTTCACTTTTTGAGGGACCACCTTACTGATTTGTCTCCTATATTCTTACTAACATTGATCTGTTGCGTGCCAACAACTATCTACTGCCCTCACCTCGGTCCTGGGGATGGAGCCCAGGCAGGGACTCTTTAGTTTCCATTATTGATTCAATTGCCTTACTAGTTAAATTTCTATTTAGCTTTACTATTTGGTCCTTAACCAGTTTTCGTGTGGTGAGTTCCTCCAAGATCTTAACTGTTCTATCCAGGCTGTCTAGTGTGGTAGTCTGCAATACATACGGTACCTCTGTGCGGTCGTTTATGTGTCTTAACGCCTTGTTTCCACAGATTAGTAGTATCCACATTTTCGTCTTGTGTGTGAGTGTGCATGTGTAGACGGGTGAGCATGTGAATGTATATAAGCACATGTATGCATGTGGAGGTCAGAGGTCAACTTCAGGTGTCAATCCTCAGGAGCCATAAACCTGAGGTCACCGAGTAGGCTAGGCTGGCTACCAGGAGCCCCAAGGCTCTCCACCTGTCTAGCGCTGGGGCCTCAGGTGTGTTATGCCTGCCAAGTGTGTTTCTTTGTTTGCTTACTGAGGAGCGTATTCTGGGTATTGAGTTTAAGTACTTTACCAAATATACTATTAATCCAGTGCCTACATTTTTACGTTTGATTAATAATTTGAACTTTTTCCTCAGTGTAGCTAAAGCCTAATCAATTGTGTTGATCTTTTGTTCACTTTATCCATTTTTCCTATTCTCTATGTCATTTATCTCTGCTTTAATCTTTAACATTCCCTTGTTGTTGCTAAATCTGAGATTGACTTAGTCTCCCTCCCTCCACCCAGTTCCTTAAAATGTAAAGTTATACTGTTCACTTGGGATTTTTCTTTGTAAAACAAATATGCCATTTATTTTATGTCAGCTCACACGAGCTAAGTAAACACTGGTTTATATTTAATACTATATTTCCATTGATTCTTTAAGATTTATTACAATGTATTTTGATCATTTTACCCTGACTTCTCCCCCTAATTCTTCCCAGAACTACCACCCGTCTCTCTACCCTGTGCTAACACTTCGCGTCCTCTTCTTAAAAAACAACCCACCGGGGGTTGGGGATTTGGCTCAGTGGTAGAGCGTTTGCCTAGCAAGCTCAAGGTCCTGGGTTCGGTCCCCAGCTCCGAAAAACAAGAAAAAAAACAAAAAAACAACAACCCACCAACTTTAATTTGTGCTGCTCATATACTCATGGGTGTGGGGCCAACCATCGGAGTAAGGTTGACCTACCAGGGGCCACACCCTTTTTTTTTCTTTTTTTTTTTCCGGGGCTGGGGACCGAACCCAGGACCTTGCGCTTCCTAGGTAAGCGCTCTACCACTGAGCTAAATCCCCAACCCCGGGCCACACCCTTAATAAAGCCCTGACTCTCCCTTCCCCAGAAGCCATCAACTGTCATAAGAGTGGGTATTGTGGAGCCCACCCCCCATCCATGTGTGAGTGTCGGCTGGCTTGGTTTTATGGAGCTCTTGTATAGGCAAGAGTTCTGCTTGATTTCATGAATGAAGTCGTCTTGTCATGTCCAGAAAACAGTTTCAGTCCACTCTTCCCTGATCTTTCTGTTTCCTTATCCATGACAGTCTCTGTGCCTTGTGGGAGGTAGGGGACGGAGAGGGGACAGAGAGGGGACAGGTATTACTTCCCAGTCTTCCAAATATTAAAACATTTCATTGACATTGCTTCATGACAAACAAGACAGAACAAAACAAAAAAAAATTCTCACATTTCTTTTGAAGATTCAAGCAGAATGTTCAATTCCTGAACAAAAGCTCACTATAGAAGCTGACTCTTATCCTCTGGATTTTCCAAAAAAGTGAGTAAATTTTGCTTCTCAAAATGCTGACTAATTGTCCCTAAAGGTTGTAATCTCATGCTCCAGTTGCTGTGCTACTGGAAGAGACCTCTTTTCCATATGGGGTCATCATTCTCTCCTTTTCTTTCAGCGCCGTGAGAGATGCAAAAATGACAAACCAGCAGAGCAAACAAGGGGCGGAAGCGGAGAGCACCGAAGTGTCTTCCTTTGGCCTTAGAACTTCTAAGATAAGTGCCAAGGAAGAGTTGGTTTTGCACTCTAAATCTAGCCCTTCTTTTGACTGTTTAGAGCTAAACTGTGAGTGTAACAAGGCTGTCATAACCAGGAACGGGCAGGCGAGGGCTTCTCTGGTCGTGGGAGAGCCGCTTCAGAAGTATCAAAGTCTGGACTTCGGTTCCATATTGTTTGGGTCGTGTCCTAGTGCTCTGCCCATAAACACAGCGAGCAGATGTCACAATTCAAAGGGGCCAGTAAAACGGACCAAATCAACTCCTTTCGAACTGATTCAGCAGAGGAAAACAAACGAGTTAGCTGTGGAAGACGGTTCTTCATGCTTGGAATCTCAGCTGCTCGAGCACGGTCTCATGGAGTTGCAGGCGCAAAAAGTGGCCCATGCTTCTTCAGAAGAACTGAACTATTCATTGCCGCGTGCCTGCGAACGCCCGGCATGTGATGCATCTTGTGTACCGCAGGACGGCCCCGGTGCTTTGAGAGAGCATTTGTGTATGTCTTTAGCGGAAGATCCTTACTTTTCATCATCCCCTCCAAATAGTGCTGGTTCTAAGATGTCTTTTGATCTGCCTGAGAAACAAGATGGAGCCACTTCTCCTGGTGCTCAGCTGCCAGCCTCTTCTGCAGCCTCCTCTTCTTATAGTAACCCACGGGATTCCTTAATGGAGAGCACTCTAACCAGCTTTCCCCCGCCAATAAACCAAGAGACAGCTATAGAAGGTAAGTTATTTTTTTAATTTGTTTTGGACCTTGCCTGGTTTCCATTAGATATTTTGGTTTCTTCGCACCTTAGCCCTCCTCCTCCTCCTCCTCCTCCTCCTCCTCCTCCTCCTCCTCCTCCTCCTCCTCCTCCACTCTTCCTCCTCCTCCTCCTCCTCCACTCTTCCTCCTCCTCCTCCTCCTCCTCCTCCTCCTCTTCCTCCTCCTCCTCCTCCTCCTCAGAACTTCCTCCTCCTCCTTCTCCTCCTCCACTCTTCCTCCTCCTCCTCCTTCTCCACTCTTCTTTCTTCCCTTCTCCTCCTCTTTCTCAAAGAAATAAGTTCTGGGAGTGTTTTGGTGATGTACTATCACCCTAGCCCTACGTTTCCTCCTCCTCCTCCTCCTCCTCCTCCTCCTCCTCCTCCTCCTCCTCCTCCTCCTCCTCCTCTGTTCTTTCTTCTTTCCTCCTCCTCTCCTCCTCCTTGTCGGAGAAATGAGTTCTGGGAGTGTCTTGGTGATGTACTAAATTAATGGTAACAGTAGTGGAGGCAGTCAGGCCTGGGGACCCATCGGTGCCAACAGGAAGGCTTCAAACATGGCCAATTCTTATTCCAGACTTGTTTATCAAAAGCCCATGATTTACCTTTAACATGCAGAAGGAGCTTCCCAAGTACAGAGGACAAACTATCAACAGCACCGTGCGGTCACCCAGAAGTATTTGTTACACACTCATGTGCCTGTAATGAGTTGAACACATTGCTAAGCATTGAATTATTTCCCTGTGTGAGTGGGAAGGGTAGGGCTGATTTCCTGCACTTTGCATTGTCTAAGTATATGAGAATGTGTTTAGTATTGTGTGATTTTTTTTATCTTTTAACACAACTTTTATATTTATCTAAGTCTAGATTTTTTTTTTTTACAAATCAAATATACTGTTTTAACTGAGTAGTCAGAAAGTAATAGTGAGTGTACTATTAGAGATTATTACAGGGTGTTTCTTTCTTTGCCTTTTTCTTCTTTTTAGTAAAGTGGATTGAACCTAGTGCCTCGTACATATCGGGCAGCCCTAATAATTTGATGTTGAAAATGAAGGAAGTGGAGGGAAAGCTTAATTTTCTTAGGCATATCGCGAGATACTCCACCAAGAGCATTTACCTAGAAAGTATGGAAACCTGTCACTCTGCAGCATTATTAAATGCAGTTTCGTTTGTCCTTCTTTTTGATGTCATGGGGCTTGAATCCGGCCAACTAGGAAAGAGCTCTGTGACTGAGTTTTAGCCCTAGCCCATGTTTCTTTTCTCTTTTCTTGATTTTGATAAGGTCTCACTACCCAAGCAGCCTTGCTTCAGATTCCCAGTTGTTGGGATTACTTCTCTCTCTCTCTCTCTCTCTCTCTCTCTCTCTCTCTCTCTCTCTCTCTCTCTCTATTCTGTACATGTATAAGCCAAATGAAGATCTCACATGAAGTTCTCTATCGCTCTCTACCTTTCGAATGTATGTGGTCTCAGTGAACACAGAGTTTACCTCTCACTGTCCTACCCCAGGCTGACGACTAGCAAGCTCTTGTCCCTGCCCCTTCTCCTCCAACACTGGATTCTCTCAGACTTTGTATGTGGAGGTTGTGGGTCTGAGCTCAGGCGTTCATCCTCATGCAGCAACATTCTTACCCCATAAGTTGTCTCCTCAGCCCCAAGTGCTTTGTTTTTTCCTATTTTAGTTTTGTTTTTGGTTTTTCTTTCTTAGACAGGGTCTCATGTAGCCTAGGCTGGCTTCGGATTCTCTACATTAACAAGGATGACTTTGAACTTTTTTTTTTACTTTGAACTCTTGATGATAAATATGCACTATTAAAATCCAACAAGTTTGATAGGTGAAAATTATTTGTTGTAAAAAATATTTTATCTGGCTCTGAGAAGGTTCTTCTTTGACCCAATTCTTTTGCTGTTTAATCATTAAAATTTAAGAGTTTTTTCCTTGTGCGTGTGTGTGCATGTGTGTGTGTGTTTGTACGTGTGTTTGTTTGTGTGTGTGTGTTTGTGTGTGTGTTTGTGTGTGTTTCTGTGTTTGTGTGTGTGTATGTGTGTGTGTTTGTATGTGTGTTTGTGTGTGTATGTTTGTATGTGTGTTTGTGTGTGTGTTTGTGTGTGTGTTTGTGTGTGTGTGTTTGTATGCGTGTGTTTCTGTGTGTATGTGTGTGTTTCTGTGTGTGTTTGTGTGTGTGTGTTTGTGTGTGTGTGTTTCTGTGTGTGTGTATGTTTGTACGTGTGTTTGTATGTGTGTTTGTGTGTGTGTTTGTGTGTGTGTTTGTGTGTGTGTTTGTATGTGTGTTTGTGTGTGTGTTTGTGTGTGTGTTTCTGTGTGTGCGTGTGTGTGTTTGTGCATGTGTGTGCGTGTGTGTGTGTTTCTGTGTGTGTGTGTGTGTGTGTGTGTGTGTGTGTGTGTGTGAGGTGACTTACTCAGGTTTTCAGGCTTGGTAGCAGCAAGTGCCTTTACCCACTGAGTCCCTTCACCAGCTAATGTTCTCTTTTATAAACAGCCATATTCTTTAAACTTCTTAGAGCATCAAAAATAACCAGTTATTTTCCTATTGTCGCAAAACTGACACGTCTGCCATCTGGTGGCAGTTTCTTATAATGGCATGTAAAATGTTCACAAATTCTGGGTATTACTAGATGTAAAACCCTGCCCTAGATCTCTAGTTCACCTCCGTTCCCAGAAGTTTCTCCCTCTTTCTTGATAAACTATGCCTACTTCTGTATTTTTAAACATCTATATTTTGGGTTCTGTATGGAATAAAGGAAAGATATTTTGTTTTTGTTTTTTTGTTTTTGTTTTTAAAGACAGGGTTTCTCTGTTTAGCCCTTGCTGTCCTGGAACTCACTCTGTAGACCTGGCTGGCCTGGAACTCAGAGATCCAATCCACCTGCCTCTGCCTCTCAAGTGGGATGCTGGGATTAAAGGCATGTGCCATCTCTATCCAGCAAAAAAGAATTTTTTAAAAATATCTCCTGCATAAATGTATGTTTAGCTGATGAAAATGTCCTTTTGTGAATTCAATGGAAAGCAAAAGGAGTTCTGGAGAAGATAATCCAAACCATCCTAACAGCAGCTCCATCGAAATGTGTGGGCACACTTGAACCTTTAAATCCAGTAAAGAATTTCAAAGAATAAAAATATTACCTACAGACTAATTTATTCTTTTTCCTAGAGTAAGCAAATACAAGTCTGTTAAATGTATATTTAGGGTTAGGTTAGAATGTAAGAATCTCCTTTATTCTTCTCAAAAATTGCAATTACATTTCTGTTACTCGGACAGCCACTTCTGCAAGGACAGATGATGAAATCCCCCCGCCACTCCCTGAACGGACACCTGAGTCCTTCATTGTGGCCGAAGCAGCCGGTGAGTACAGTTCAGTAAGTGTGAAGTGCGTGTCCCTTCCCAGGTCCCTTCAGTATTACGTCTGCTGCTGCTGAGCATACATCTGCCTCCTTTAAGGATAACCCCCTTCCTAAGAACTGGCCACATCTGCTTTCCTGCAGGAGAGCCCTCGCCAAGCATTACTGAGTCCTTACCTCTGGCAGGAAAATCTGGAGTGACACTGGAATGCGGGGGAACATCTGAGTCACAGACCCATGACTTGGTGGCGTTTACGTCAAGCAAGGTTTGAAACTTTTTCTCTGACTCAACTCGTTAGTATTCAACAGAATATAGTTTTATTCTACACATTCAAGTTTTTAGACATTTATTTTCCTTTAGATGTAAGAATGATTTTTATGTGTGTACACCTGTGTACCGCATGTATATCTTGTGCCTGCAGAAGTCACAAGAGGGCATGGGATCTTCTGGAACTGGAGTTTGGGATGGTTGTGAGCTGCCATGTGAGTGCTGGGTACTGAAGCCAGGTCCCCCGCCAGAGAAACAGATGCTCTCACTGCTGTGCTAGCTCTCCAGACCCTTCTTCTCTAACTATTAAGTAGATCCTAATGTAAGACAGCATGCTAGGGGATGTGGGGAATAGGAAAGATATACATGGCACACTTCTTACTCTTAAGAAACTTATGTCGGAAGTACAAGATGTGCATATGAATCTTTATGTCTATTATATCAAGATCATATATCAATGATATGGTAAACGTACAGAGAGTCACAAGACATGGAAGCTTTCTCAGGTCGGAAGTAATCAGAAAAGCCCGGTGAAAGAGAAAACATTTGAGATGATTCTTAAAAGACAGTTAAGCATGGGTTCGGTCCCCAGCTCCGAAAAAAAAAAGAAAAAAAAAAAAAGACAGTTAAGCAAAAGCACATCAAATATTTCATAACTAAACCACTGTAGCCACTTCATGGGCCGATCATCTTAGCAGTGGCATTATAAATGACATACACATATTAGCTAAGATGAGCCACTTGGAGTAATGTTTCCTCATTCTAGAGGAAAAATCTGTGTTCCTGATAATCTGTTATACATTTCTATATATTCTTTGAAACAACTATATAAGTATATACATTGGTTTCAGAGATCAGAAAATTAATCAGTCATTTAGAAGTTTCTACAAGGCTGTAGGTGTGGCTTAGTGTTAAGTATTTGCCAAGTGCTGTAAGACTCTAGGTTTAATCCCCAGTACTGAATTAAAAACTAGCTCCTATAATTGCCATGCTGGAAACTTACAATGTTAACATAATGTTGTTACAATTACTATTAATAGTATGCTTAGACATAATGGTCTTTTTATTAACTCATGGAGCAAAGAACAATTAGCCCTTTTCAGTATTGTAATTAATTTCAATTTCAACAGCTTATCTCTAAATAAATTTTTAGGGCAATGCTCTAAATTATGAAGAAATAATTCAGAAGGAGATCAATTTAGAACTAATTTCCATATGATATGGAACTATGATAATCACTGTCAGAGTGAAGGGCTCCTTTTTATAACTCAGTACAGTTATGAATTAAGAAATACTGCTGTCACTATAGTTATATGAACTATAATTTTAAAAATGTTATTTATTGCTTCAAGCTTCCATTGTGTTTGTACATATTATTCTTTCACTTGTTTCCTATTTAGAATGTGGAACTCGGAAGTCCCAAATCAGGTAAAGACTTCTCTTGACTTTAGATGACATTTAATCCTAAGGACTAGTGTTGTAAGAACAGATCATTAATAGTTCACGTCAGGAGGATCATAGTTCCTGTAATAGCTGCTGCTATCTTGATTTATTTTTGGCTTTCCCAAACTAATAATGTTCATTTTGTCATGGGCAAAATAAAGACAGGATCCTTTAAAAATTATTTCATGGCAACTCTTATAAAGGACAACATTAACTGGGGTTGGCTTACAGTTAAGAGCTTTAGTTCATGATCATCATGGTATATAAGTAGACATGGTGCTGGAAAAGGGGATGAAGTTCCTACAATTGGATTGGCAGACAGCAGGAAGAGAACACTGGGCCTGGCTTGAGGATCTGAGACCACACCGACTCCCACAAGGCCTTATCTCCTAATAGTGCCACTGTCTCTGGGCCTCTGGGGTCCATTTTCATTTAAACCACTACAGACGTTACCGTCTCTCATGATGGTGCAGACTATCAGTTGTGCAGTCTAGCTAGGCATGGTAACAGAGGCATGAAGATCACATGTACAACCAGAGAGCAGGGAGAGGACAGCTGTGCTCAGTTCCCTTCCCCCTTTTCATTCAGCCTTGGATCCCAGCCCATGGTACAGTCTTCCCTTCCAACTAACAATCGACAAACTTCCTCAGAGACAAGCCAAGAAGTTCATTTCCGTGTTGATTCTAAATCTCACCAACCAGTGGAGAGAATTGAGTTTGAGGCCAACCTGGTATATACTTTAAGACCTTATCTCAAAAAATTCTGAGGGATAGAAAGGAAGAAAAGAAGAGATGAAGGGAAGAAAAGAGGAAAAGAAAAACAGTATGGAGGTTTTTATAAAATCTACTACATGAACCAGAGATCCCACTATTGAGTATATCTGTGAAGGACATGTGGACACATAGACACTTGTACTTACATAGTCACAAAAGCACTCTCCACAATAATTAAGAGACACGGTCTGTATGCCATCAACTTATTCATGGCTTAGAAAATGTGATACCGTTCAGCACGAAAGAGGATGCAGTTCTGTCATGTCTGACAACACGGATAGGACTGGCGATCACTGCGTTAAGTGAAATAAGAAAGGCACAGAAAGACAAGTATTTCATGATCCTGGTCATGTGTGGTATGTAAAAGGTTGATCTTCCAGATGAGAGAGTAGTGGTTGACAGTTGGAGAGGAGAGACCAGCAAGGTTGCTCCCTGGGCACTGAGTTCCCAGCAGGAGTAAGGAGAGCTAGTGTGTCGTTACATACCCAGAGACTATTCGAAGCTTTCCACTATTCATTTCTTGAGGCTGTAAAATAGGACTTCTAATTTTTCACTATAAATGATAAGTATTTAAGTAAACATGTTTAACTTGATTTAATATTATAGAATGTATACATGTATTAAAATATATCATTTTCATATCTCATTTTATTACAATTTTGATGTTTTATATAATTTGTCTTAAAAGAATTTCAGTAAACCTGTCACGGTGGCACACATCTCTAATACCAGCATTTGGGAGTCCGAGGCAGGCGGATCTCTGTGAGTTCAAGGCCAGCCTGGTCTACAAAGCTAGTGCCAAGACAGTCAGTGCTGTTACACAGAGAAAGGCCTCTCATAACCATTTATAATGGAATCTGATGCCCTCTTCTGGCATGTAGGTTTACATGCAGACAGAACATTAAGACACATAAAATACATAAAGAAATCTTTTTAAAAATGTAATTAATAAATTAATGTTTTCATTTTATAGATTCTTTTTCTTTTTTTCTTTTTTCGGAGCTGGGGACCGAACCCAGGGCCTTTATAGATTTTTTACTATTGTTAACAGAGTGATTCTAAACAATTATGTCTGGCACTTAATAAATCCTCTTCATTTTATTTTGTATTGTGAGTGTTTGCCCTCATCTATGTCTGTGCATCACATGTGCAGTGCTCAAGGAAGCCGGAAGTGGATGTCGAAGCCGCTGGACTGGAGTTACAGACGGTTGTCAGCTGCCGTGTGGGTGCTGGGGATTGAACCCACATCCTCTGCAAGAGCAGCCAGTGTTCTTAACTGTATTCACTTTTTAGAAACTTGTTATTGCTCTTCTTTTTCCTGAGTTTGCTTATATTATATGCTGAACAAAACTGGGTGACAGCTACTGGGAATACATAGGTACTTTGCATGCATTAACATAGTCTGCAGTTTTCATTAGCATATTTATTCATATTATATTACTCAAAATATATGTAATGTGATATTGAAAAGCATGAGCTTTTGGAGCAGTCTATAATTTGAAACCACCAATCTGCTGAGAATTACCACACTATATAACCTTAATTAAGGAATGTACTTTCTGAGGGCTGGGCATGATGGTATATGCCTTTATTTTTTTTTTCTTTTTCTTTTTTTCGGAGTTGGGACCGAACCCAGGGCCTTGCGCTCTACCACTTAGCTAAATCCCCAACCCCTGGTATGTGCCTTTAATCCCAGCACTTAGGAGGTAAGGTCAGGTAGATCTCTCTGAGCTCAAGGCTAACCTAGGCTATATAGCAAATTCTAAGGCATAAGGGGCTATATACTGAATCCCAGCCTCAAAAAGCAAACTAATTTTCTAAGACAGGCATGGTGCCTCACATCTGTAACTCCAAGCACTTATGAAGCTGAGGCAGAACTGCTGAAAGTTCAAGGTTACCCTTGATTAGAGAGTAAAACCCTGTTTCAATAAAACAACAAAAACCCCATGTGTTTGGGGCTGTAGAGATTGATGGTGTAGTGGGTGAGAGCACTGGCTGTTCTTCCAGAGGTCCCAGGCGTGGTTCTCAGCACCCACATAGTGGCTCATAACCACCCATAACTCCAGGGTCAGGGGATGTGGTATCCTCTTCTGACTTTTTCAGACACCAGACACATGCACACGCGCACACGCGCACACGCGCACACACGCGCACACACACGCACACACACGCACACATGTACTTTCCTATTTATTTATTTATTTATTTATTTATTTATTTATTATTTTGAGACAAGTTTAGCCATATAGCAGCCAGGCTGGTCTTAAACTTTCCATTCTCCTGCCTCTGGACACCAGTATGGGCAGCTAAAATATACCATTTAATATGCTTATATTCAAGTTGGGTGAATAAAATTAATACCCACGTGGAATCATTTGGTCATCTATGTGGCACTAACTATAATCAGCAGGATTGTGGAAAAACAGGATGGTATTATGGAGTGATTAGAAAAGCCTTTACTCATCAGAAGAACGGTTTTGGAAAATTTAGAAAGAGAAGAAGGAAATTACAGAAGAAATGAGAAGCCTAAGGAGACATGTTAGGCAAGTGTTCATACATGTTAAGCAAGTGTCATACATTATAGGCAAGTGTTCATACATGTTAGGCAAGTGTTCCAGCATTGAGCTTCTCTCCAGCTGGCGATGAGGTTATCGTCACTGCCATAGAGGTTCAAACTTGTAAAGTATAGAAGATCAGTTTAGGAAGCAAGGTTTTGAAGGATTAAGGCTAGCCAGAAGACGGTGAACTGGCAGGTCCAAGTTACTAGCTGGCTTACTAAACACCTTGGCAAGGTAACACTAAGCAAGCCTCCATTTCTCAGAGCACCATGGAGCCAGGCCTCCTGCTTTTTGTGGACCAGAGACATCTATGAACACTGAGGCTGGAGAGATTCAGATTCTCAGCCTATGTGGTATCCTCCATCTGCCTCAGAAATGCCTTTTCAGCCTGGCATTTCTGCAGTGGTGCATGTCTTTGACTCCAGAGCTTGGGAGGGAGAGTTACAGGCCAGCTTGGTCTACACAGTGCATTCCAGGACAGCCGGGGCCTCAGTGAGATCCTGTCTCAAAAAAAAAAAAAAAAAAAAAAAGTCTTTTTGTAGTCAGCTTAGATGTGGCTTGCTTACTGCACATTGCATTTTTGCTTCTCTGAATGCCTGTAACAGTTCTTCCTTTTTTTGTATTTTCTTACCCTGTTCATTTGCCAAGAGAACACATTATTGGTCCTAAAGGACAATTCTGAATTTAATGAATTGTATTTTCATGACTAATTTAATATAATCTCTTATTCTTTAAAATTTTTCCGTAAAATAAATTAGATCTAGAACCTTGGTAAAATTCATTTCCAGTTTCTTCAGAAGAATACATCTGTGAGTTTTTAAGTTTTTGATGAGTAATGGGGCTCTTTGGCCAACAGAGCAGAAAGCTACACTTTTGAGACTGTGGTCATTATTGAAATAATTTTTTTACGTTGTGTGATGGTTCATTTCATTGTTGCTATGTCCACCCCAGGAGATGGAGGCCCTGAAAGGCATCAAATGCACCAAAGCTTTGTGCCAGCTGGACATGGTAGAGACAGCTGTAACCTGTGTTCAGATTCTTTTTAATTTGGAAGTTGGGCTGGTTAGCTGGACAGGATCTGGAATCCTCTAGGAAGGTGCACCTGTAAGGGGCTATTTTGATTTGCTTGCCTTTGGACATGCCTACGAGGAATTATCTTGATTAGGTTGAGGTGAGAAGACTCCCCCTTCCCTGCCGTGGTTAGCACTAATTCCTTGGAGCGGAGTCTCAGACAGAATAGAAAGAGCTCAGGCTGAGGAGTACCAGCGTCCCTGCTTTCTGAGCATGAGTGCCCTGTGAGCAGCTGAGCTTGAGCTCCTGCCGGCAGGACTACCCACGACAATGTTATACCCAGGGACTGCGCTAATATAAGCTCCTCTCTTTAAGTTGCTCTTGTCAGGCTGTGCAACAGGAAGGTAACTAAGACAGAGGTTGCAGGCCAAAATGGACGAACAGCAAGAATTGCAGAGCCACAGAACAGACCCTAACCGACTTTAGTTGATGGATTTCTTTGCTTTGTCGTATATTTACCGACTTTAGTTGATGGATTTCTTTGCTTTGTCGTATATTTACTCTCTTCTTACAGATCAACATCAGGATGGTTCTCCTCCACCTCCACTCCCAGAAAGAACTCTGGAGTCCTTCTTTCTTGCTGACGAGGACTGTAAGTTGGTGTTTATCCCAGGTGTTAGAAGGTTTAAAATAAGGGAAAATGTGTTAGTTCATGTCTGTGATCTCAGCACCTGAGAGGCAAATACAAGAGGATTGGGAATTCCAGGCCATCGTTAGCCACATAGTTTAAGGACAGCCTAAGCTGTGTGAGACCCTGTCCCATAAGAACAAAGACAAGGCTGAGCATGGTGGTTTGCTGGGAGGCAGAGGCAGATATCTGTGAGTGGCAGGCCAGCCAGGGCTACACAATGAGACCCTGTCTAAACAACAAAACAAAGCAAAAAAAAAAAAAATTAAGTACAGAAAGTCCTACATGGAAAGGTATAAAGAATGATTAAATAAAGAATGAATTCTAAAGCCTATGATATATAATGAAAAGTGGTCAAACATGTAGGCCAAGCCTGAATTTACACTATATTTAAGTCACAGGCTTAAGAAACTATACAACAAAAACCTTTTTCTTTTTTGTTAAGGTATACAGGCCCAACCCATGAAACCTTCCTCTATTAGCTATCCTGAAACCACAGAGATCTCCACATCTTCTAAGCAAACATTGAAGACCCCAGGAAAAAGTTTCACAAGGAGCAAGGTAAGATAAGAGATTTAGAAAACATCCCAGCGTTCTCCTTATTACTGGTTTTCTCTCCACAGCATTAAGATCGAAAATTAGGTTAAGCATGTTTACTAAACTGAGTTTTGCTCTCACACAGTCAAAAGCAATAAAAAGCAAATATATGCAATGAATGAGAGTAATTACAGTTACATGTTAGTATATGAGAACAAGTGCATTAATGTAGAGAAGGTGTATATCTATATCTATATATATATTCATATATCATCATGAAGTATCTCAAATCAAGGGATAGGGTTGGATTATTTCATAATTGTTAGTGGGTTAAGAATGTAGCTCGGTTAGCAGATTGCTTGCCTGAAGCCTGGGGTTTGACCTAGGAATGGTGGTGCGTTGTCTGTAATACCCATATTGCAATATTTGAGAGGTGGAGGCAGGAGTATTAGAAGTTTAAGACCAGGCTGGGATACATGAGACCATGTCTCAAAAAATGTTGTTCTAAATATATAATAATGTAGAAAAAATTTAGGATCTATAATTCACATCTACATTAGGATAAAGTGTAGATAGCGAAAAGCTTTAAATGTTAAAATGTGTACATACACATAAAACTACTAAAAAGGAACTGGAGTGATGGTTCAGAAATTAGGAGTACTGATTGCGGGGCTGGGGATTTAGCTCAGTGGTAGAGCACTTACCTAGGAAGCGCAAGGCCCTGGGTTCGGTCCCCAGCTCCGAAAAAAAAAAAAAAAAAAAAAAAAAGAGTACTGATTGCTCTTTCAGAGAACCCGAGTACAATTCCCAGTACCTACCTACATGGTGGATCTTAACTGTCTTTAGCCCTGGTTCCAGGGCATCTGATGTGCTGCTGTTTCCGTGGGCACCAGGCATATACATGGTGCATAGCTATGTACTTAGGTAAAACCTCTGTACACATAAAATAATGAATCAATCAAAACCTAAAATAAAAAACAGCTTCCCAAAGGACTCAACAGTAACTATTTTTAAAAACCCTAAGTTACAAGAGTACTTTTTGTTAAGATAGTTTTGTAGCACGTGTGGCCTTTGTGACTATAACAGTCCAGACACAGTGAGGAAGACGACA